>NC_137030.1:26825915-27033415 GCF_032717465.1 Coenobita brevimanus | reverse complement strand
CCTAGCAGGGTTAGACCTATATACAAACTTACAGGAAAGTTCATTGAATCAGTTTGTAAATTATCCGACACGTGAAGCTAACATCCTCGATCTTTTTTTAGCCACATCAGGAAATTCAGTGAGTAACATTACTGTAGGAAAAAAATTTAGTTCAAGTGATCATCGCATAGTTACATTTAGCATTAATTTAAATGAAGACAATGTCAATGCCAGATGCAAGAAAGTGCCCAGCTATAAGTGGACAAATTTTAATAAATTAAAGGAAATTGTAGGTGCAGGTGACTGGCATCCCCTTGTTGAATTATTATATATCAATGATGCATGGAAATTTTTAACAGAAACTCTATCGTTGCTGTCAGGTTATATATGTATTCCAATGCACGACAGAAGGCCTGCCAAAATTCTAAGCCCAAGTCCTGGAACTCCGATATTAATATTGTCTGACAGCAAAAAATCTTGCATACAAAAACTGTAATACCACAATGAGTCAAAGAAATAAAAACAAATGTGTTGTTCTTTGACGAAAAGTAAAAAAAAAAATAATAATAAATCCAGTAAGAAAAATCTTGAGGCACATACCGTATTGCCAATATCAGTAAATCAAATCCCACAGATTTTTTTATTTACATAAGAAGCAAGAAGGTAATAACTCCAGCAATTGGACCTCTACTCACAGATTACAAAGAGCACACTGATGATGAAACTTAGATGGTGAACATTCTTAACCTCTAAGGTACTATGTCTGACGATTGTCAGTTTGCAAGTTTGCCACATAGAGTCCTGAGACTGACATTTATAGAGGGTCTGTCAAAAACTGCAGAGCACTAAGCCAGCCCCTTTTATGACGTAAATGGTTCCTACCCAATCAGAACTAGGGGATGAGGTGGTGAGAAGGAAGATCTCACCCCCTCACCAGGCTTGTGGGGGAACCCCCCACCAGCTGCTTCTCCACCTCCTTCTGGCTGATTGGGTACAACCTGCTCTGTCCCCTCCCACCCAAACTACTCACCACTACCACATCTACATCATATGGGGGGGTGTCTCATACCTTCTCATCCCCCACCAGAGCACATCCTTCCTCCAACGTCTGTTTATACCAAATGACGCCGCAATTTCCCTGCTATGATCTCTTTCTGTGTGTTTCCTCCTGCCATAATACCCCCCACACTGGTAATGAAAAATACCAAATGGCAACCCTGACAGGGGAGGTGGGAGGGGGGAGGAAGGAAGGGGAAAGGGTCCATGGTAACAGCTGTTCGGCGCCGCACAGCAATTTCAAATTATGGATGGGAAAAAATTTGGATTTGGGGGGGATTTTTTCTTTTTTTGGCCATTTTTGGGTTCCGAATGTCCAAGCCCACAATGTCAGGTAAGTGGAGTGTCCGGAAAGTGGGCATCTGGAAAGTACGGGGATTACTGTACTAATCACTGCAATCAGTGATCACGCAGGCGTGAGGCATCCCAGATGCATATTTTCCTTTTTCTCCAAATCGGATGGCAAATGCGCCTAGATCAGTGGATCAGCCAAGACAGTCGAATAGATGAAATTTGGTGACTTTATATATATATATATATATATATATATATACAGGCATACCCTGAATTATGATACCCCTAGATGCGATGCCCCAAAATGGTGATGGGGGTAGAAATGCCACCCTATCCAGCCTATCGTAGGTCAACTGCCAGTTTTGCAATAGGTTGTGATTTTTTAACAACTGATATTGATGTTATTTTCTACTTAAATTTTGTGTTTAGGTTGATTTATAAACAGTTTTTAGACTTAGATTAATATGTTTTAGTCATAGATGGAGCGAACACTGTCACTTGGGGTACGGATTCTTGCCCATCAGATGATGGACAAAACAGTGTGGACAACTGGGTGACTCAACAAAGATTATTTTGTATGTGACCATTGAACTGTCACCTAACCTATCATGGAATGCATAATAATAATTTTGAATTAATATTAATGATTATGAAAGCCTTAGAGTAAATATGTCATGCACTGATGAAAACTGCGACATCGATAAATCATGGGTTTACATTTGGGCTATTCATGGGAAAATGCTTGAGAATACAAAAGAATTTTTAAATAAATGTTGCAAAGCAAGAGAAAAAAAATAATGGAGTTCTGCAACCAGACCAGTAAGAAAAACAACCTAAAGAGGGGCCATTGAGCAGGCAACCCTGATCGCATCATCAATCGATAAATCATGTTTCCATTTGGGCTGTTCAAGGGAAAATGCTTTGAAATTACAAAGGTATTTCTAAATAAATGTTGGAAAATAAGAGAGAAGAAAATAAAGGAGCACAGCAACCAGAACATTAACAAAAACGACATAAGGAGGGGCCGTTGAAAAGGCTATCTCAGTTGCATCATTGATAGCAATCCCAATCAAGAGAATTCCCCATAAAAAATCAACAATTCTCCGTCACAACAATTCGCACCATGGATGATTCTGCATCATTCATACATTATTATTATGAATAACAGGTGTTTATTTAATTGTCCCAGGATCGTCTGATGGTGGGATTGTTATACAGTGCTGCTGCCTCTTATCTACTGAGTTTGATTACGAGTTGGAGATAGCATTCTCCAATGACCTTGACTGGGTACAAGCAAGACAGGCACTTGTTTTAGACTTAGCCCCCCGGGGCATGAAGACGCAATTTCCGTACTTTGGGTGTTTCCTGGTAAAAGTACAGAGACATGAATCGAGTCCCAAAAGAGGAAAAAAATTGCCGAAAATTAAATTTTCGGCCGAGTTGTGTCAAATTTTGGTGTGTTCTAGCAAGGCAGTCTAGCATCCAAAGTAAATACTTGGCAACACTGTCGGCCTGGCATGGGACAGTGCACATCAGTAATTGGTAAATTTTTACAAGTGGACAATTCACCCCGCAGGTAGTACAATATATTATTCTGGTAGTTTTTGATGCGATTCAAATGTTTTTGACCTTCATTTTTGTCGGAAATGCCTCATTACCCCTCTTTTCCAATCATGAACTTTGATTGGACAAGTAGGTGAAATCAAGCATTTTCCAAAAAAAATGAAGTAAAAAACAACTCAAATCGCATCAAAATCCACCAGAAAAATATACTGCACCACCGGGTAACACAATGGAACAGACGAAACCTAACCAAACAGACATAACGTAACCTCACCAAACGCACTAAACCTAACAAAACGTAACCCAGCATACCTAACCTATCCTAGGAGAATACGTAATGTAACCTCACCCAACACACTAAACCTAACCAAACCTACCCCAGCATACCTAACCTATCCTAGGAGAATACGTAATGTAACCTCACCCAACACACTAAACCTAACCAAACCTACCCCAACCTACCTAACCTATCCTAGGGGAATACGTTACGTAACCTCACCAAACACAGTAAACCTAACCAAACCTACCCCAATATACCTAACCTATCCTAGGGGAATGCTTACCCTTGAGATACGATTGTCCAGGACGAGGGTCGTCTGGCAATAATGTCATGGTTCCAGAACCTTTGAATCCAGTGGTTTATGAACAATATCATTTTTCAAGCCAGAAGGTGTATGTTGTCCAGAAAAGTTCCTTTGCAGTTAGAAACAAAAACTACACTGTACCCGTTTCATGGTTTTTGTGTACTTTTTGTACCAATCACAGTACAACTGATGTCTGTCTTTTCAAAATTTACAAGGTTCCTGACAGTCCGGGCAATAAACTTCCGAAGGTAATACACCGTGTCCTCCTCAGATTTCGAGTGGAAATGCTTTATCACTTGTAAATATTCAATATCACACCAGGGACACACAGCACGTCTTTCTTCTTCAGAGGCCATAGCGAGAAGGATTAGAATTTTCGATCCACATTGAATAAAAAAGCACGATTTAAAATTACTGGCCAAATTCTATCACGTGACCTAAAGTAGGCATATGAGTGGGTGATACAAACCTACGAGATGCATGCGAAGTCGAAGGGAAGAGAAACAAACATATGAACGCACGCATTTTTTACCCGGAGTGGCCAAGTGAAGATCCAAGGTAGGTTTATTTGGGAATTTTAAATTAAATTCATTATCTCTGAAAATATAAATTTCCGAATGGAGTAATGGGGGTTCTTTGTGATCCTTAGGGACTATACTATACGTTAATAGTGCTAAAATTCCAAAACTGCATATTGTCCACTTGTAAAATAATACCCAGTAAATCACAGTATCTCACCACCAGCCAGGCCAAAGGGTAGTGCTCCGTCTGTCATCCCTTTAACCCCTCCACCCGCGATGACACGTTTATCGTCATTTGGGCGTGTCTGTGACTATATTTGATGATGCATTTGTCATCATAAAAGCATAGAAACCTTTGTCAGAGAAAAATTTTTCGGCCGATCGGCATCATTTTTGGATGCGTCATAGTTCCCACACCTCTCATCAAAAGTAATGACTTGGCAACCTCAGGGCCCAAGACGCGTGGCAGCCTGGCAAGGTTGATTAGTTCCGCATCAGCTGTTGAGGGAGAGGGCCGTGCACGGCTGGGCATTTAAATTGTACTCTATTTACCCTGTGCCGGGACGCACGTCATATTCCACTGTACTGTTATGTCCCAGTCCCCACACTGCTACAGGCTCCAACAGCTGTAGTTCAGTACAGGAAGGACATTGCCCAGTGAGTTGTTCTTCCTACAGTCAGCCTTCAGGTGTGCAGTACACAAGATCAGCTGAGTGAAAATAAACACTGTCTCCTTAAAGTTCACTCTCTTTATTTTCCAGATAAATCCACTTAATGCTTTCCAACTTCACTGTTCTCACAAGCACTGGAGCTCTACACACTTTTCTAATTGCAATTACACTTAATGCTTGACAACACTTTACTGTTAGTACACTTAATGCTGGCCAACACTTCACGTCTTACACAAGCACCGAAAATAATCTTCACTGACAGTAATTACACTTAATGCTTGCCAGCAACTCTTCACAAACTTCACTGAACCAAAACTGACTGCACATCACTCAGACTGACCTGAAACCCGACTAAACTTGTATTAGTCTCTACCGCATCTTTATATAAGCTTGCATTATTCAAGAAACGTCTACATTTTTCCACATTTCTCGTGTGTTCTAGAGAAAGAACACATTTGCCAACTCAGAAACATCACAAATCATGCCAGTGTTGTCTTACATTACATAACACTCAGTCATTTACCATACGAACTTAAATTACATAATTTTTAACAAGCAATCTGAAATGCGTGGCTTTGACCGATACGATTCTCCGGAATATTCCGGAGAATACCGCAGTATCCCCGACATCGAGGCGGACCAGGAGCAGTGGAGTCTGCCCTCAAGAATGCCGACACCCCCGCTTGGACCCCCCGGGGTAGCCGCCGCCAGCCACCACCACTCCGGGCAACAGCGGCGTACGTCAGCCCGGGCCGTGTGCCCTTGTGACACTCAACCACCATGCCGCCGCCACCGTAGGCGAAAGACACTACCTTCGTGTGGCGGAATCACCGAGTTAGCTAGGGGTGGAGTCAGAAACTATACTCCAGGCAGCGCCCCTAAGGTAGAGATGATCTATGGTCACTCTAATAGTGTCAAGGTAGAGACGATCTATGGTCGCTCCCATCAAAACCCGGTAGAAACGATCAATGGTCGCTCCCATAAAAACAAGGTAGAGACGATCTATGGTCGCTCCCATAAAAATCAGGTAGAGACGATCAATGGTCGCTCCCTGAAAGCTCAGGTAGAGACGATCGACGGTCGCTCCCTCAGCACTCCGGTAGAGACGATCAATGGTCGCTCCCATAATAAAAGACAGAGACGATCTATGGTCGCTCACATAAAAATCAGGAAGAGACGATCAATGGTCGCTCCCTGAAAGCTCAGGTAGAGACGATCAACGGTCGCTCCCTCAGCACTCCGGTAGAGACGATCAACGGTCGCTCCCATAAAAAACAAGGTAGAGACGATCTATGGTCGCTCCCATAAAAATCAGGTAGAGACGATCAATGGTCGCTCCCTGAAAGCTCAGGTAGAGACGATCCACGGTCGCTACCTCAGCCCTCCGGTAGAGACGATCGATGGTCGCTCCCAGGGTATAGTAAGGAGGAAAGACCTCCCTGTTTCCCCCGGCCTCTGTTCCCTGCGCGAGGCCCTTGAGAAGACCCACCTGTCGGGCCCCCGTGACAGCCGCTGCCGCAGTCCTCCCCTGTTGGCGCCCCTGCTCATAGGAGACCGCAGTCCGTCGCCTCTTCCAGCCCGCCCCAGGACACCCGGGCGAGACCTCACCACGCCCCCGCGACGCCGGGACCTGGCCCAGAGGTTCCTAGCCCTCTTCGGCCCCAGTCCCAAGGGCCTTACACCGGAGCCCAGTCCGGAAACCCCCGGACGTGAGAGGACGCCCTAGCGAGTCGCCCCGTGCCCTCCCGGCTCGCCCTACCCTGACGACGCCCTCAGTCCAACCGGATCATCACTGAGGTAACCGTGTTTCTCTCCACGAGAAATACGAGTGATCCTGTAATAATCGTGAAGTAGGTTAAGTGTGACTCCTTTCCTCTTAGAATAAGACTAGTGCAGTAATTTCATGTAATTTCCATTGGGGTAAACCAGGACATAATACTCCATTAACGGGCGAGAATGTGGGTAGAGACCTCAAGTGAAGATACGTGCGAGTGTCATCCCGAAGTTTTCTAAGGACTTCTCTCTAGAGCCCGAAGAAAGTCTAACACATTATTGGAGTGCTATTGGCTAAGCTCTGAGTAATATAGTGGAATAGAATTTACGAGGGTTCCGACCTTGTTACGCGTTGGGAAGTGCGAGTCTACATAACCCACCGGGGAGATGTGTAATATATAAGTTGTGCCGACAGAAACCTAGTGTCACCAAAACAACGAGGACAGCGAGTAATAACTATATTCCCCTGTTCCGCACGCTACCCCTAAAAACTCTCTCCATTCCTCACCCCCTCTCTTAAAGTCCAAATAAGAACCAGAGTTAATTGTCAAAGAATTCTTGCCAACAGAAAACACCTAAACTCCCTTGTTAATATCGGGCCTCAGTAAATATTACCATAACTTCCCCCTCGCCGTTCTAAGTCACTCTCCGTGTATCCCTACTTCCCCCCCTCCTGGTAGATCACAAACCCCCCCCCTCCCCTCACGCGCTCCACGCGCACGGGTATTTACTGTACTCCTAGTACTAAGATTTGTTGTATTGTCATTAATATCTAGGAAGCTAGTATCCTGCGAGATACACAATATTTTAGATAAGGTTTTGTATTGCTCTATATTGTGATGTAATGTCTGCTGAAATGTCTTGTGTCTAACTGAAATAATACGCGTGTATGGTGTTGCTGAAAGTTTTTATGTCCTGCCTCTCTTCATTGCACTAGCTCCGGTCTCGAAAGAGGACCCCGCTCCGTGTTGAGTTGATTTGGGACGAGAAGTCGGGCCAAATTCTACTCAGCATTACACTGGTGGCAGCGGTGGTTCTAGATCCGAGCGTAGAAGAGAGGTAAATAGGAAATATTTGGAAAAACCGCACGTCCAGTTATCCAAGTTTGACCCTGACCAGTATGACATACATACATATTTTGCAATAGTTAAACCCTTATTGGATATTGGCTTCGATAATGACCAACAAAAAATTGCAGTCACACTTCCACTACTGGGTAAAGCCGCAGCTAACATTGCGCCAAAAATTGTCCCAGAACTCACCTGGCAGAACTTTACCAAGTTCGCAGTCCAAGCCATCACCCCATCATTAGGGAAAGTGGTGGCTCTATCCAAATTGGATAGCTTTACTTATGACGGGGGTTTAGGTAATACCCTGTTGCAGGCAAGAAGCCTGATTACTGCTGCCTACCCGGAATCAGACGAAGAAACCCGGGACCAGCACACCTTCAATACTCTGCTCCGAGTACTCCCAAGTGTTGTGAAGCAACACTTTACTATCCACGATCCGACAGGAGACATGGATAGGGATATACAGCTGATACGGCGCCTCCTGACCGCCTGCCCTCCTCCACAACAAATCAATGTTGTCAAGAAATTCCCCACTCGGCCCCCGGCTCCCCCAGCCGCACCACGTCCGCCCCTGCCCCACACCAGCCCGACCCCGACGCCTAGCCCACCCAGGGCGTACCCCTCTCGTCGGCGCCCCGCCCCGGGAGAAAACCCAAACTTAATTCTCATCAACCCGTGGGAATTCACAGCCTGCAACTCCCGTTGCCCCCTTCATGACGTACGGGACCAGCTGAAAGCTGCTCGCCGCAAAAGCACAACCCCGGGTTCGCGTAAGGTCTCTGCCCTAGAAGGCGAAGCCCCAGGGGACGAGCTGGCGCCAGCGGACGATCCCCCACCAGGAGACTTAGAGCAGGAACAGGAACACGAGAGCCCTAACCAGCTGGATTTTTTAGGCCTGCCCCCGCACCAACCCACGGTGGCGGAGGCCATCACCCCTAAGTATCGCCCCCCAGTGTACCACAAAATGAAAATCAACGGCGTGAAGGCCAGACTACTAGTCGATACAGGAGCAGCCAGATCCTGTCTTTACAGCCATTATTTCTCCCGCTACAAATCACGGTTTGGCCCGCTCCGCCCCACTACCACCCACCTTATAGATGCGGGGGATGGCCCCCTGCCCATCCGTGGGGAAACTCGGGCCCTACGGGTCGACACCCACCAACCAGTATCTACCCAGCACCCCTTCATCATTTTTTATTGCTCCTGCCGGAGCTATGACGGCTATTTAGGGCTGGACTTACTTCAAAAACTCGGAGCCACTATCGACTGTCGCAACCGACAACTCCAGTTCCACCCCCTACCCCACTCCACCCCAGCCGTTTGTACCTGCACGCCACAGCCCCGGCCGGAGGACACACACAAAAAACCCCCACCGCACTCTTTCTTTTCCCCTTCTTCGCCTCCCCCCTCCCCCGCGCCACCCTACCCCACTCTTGCCCCCTCCTTCCCTGCCACCGTTTCCGCCACCGTTACCATCCCCTCACACCACGAGGCCTGGGTGCCCCTGAACAGGCCCTCGGGCCCATCCGTTTTGTTCTCCCCCCTCCTCCCTGCCGGACCCCTCTCCGCCTGCCTCGTTTCCCCTACCTTTCTCCCCCCTCACCGCGCTGCCATTCGCATCGCCAATCTCGCACCATCCCCTCTCACCCTTCCCAAAGGGCTTATAGTCGGAGAGATGGAAGAAGCCGAGCCCTGCGTCCCGTTCCCCCCCCAATGCCCTGCCCCCCTCCCCCCCATCCCTGACCATCTCTCCGACCAACAGTCAGACGCCTTACGCCGCCTCCTCCTGGAGTTCCAGGATTTGTTTGCGGCAGGGCCCGCAGATATAGGACACACTACGTACCTGTCTCACGAGATCCATACGACAGGCCCTCCGATACGACAGCCTTCCCGACGGAAGAACCCCCGACAGAGAGAAGAGGAAGACCGCCAAGTGCGCGAAATGGAAGAGGCGGGTGTTATTTCCCCCTCCACCAGCCCGTGGTCCTTCCCCGTGGTTCTAGTGAAAAAAAAAGACGGCACGATGCGGTTTTGCATCGATTACCGCCGCGTGAACGACGTCACAATTAAGGATGCTACTCCCCTTCCCCGCATCGACGATTCCCTAGACTCCCTTGGTTTTCTACCCTTGACCTCCAGTCTGGATATTGGCAGGTCCCAGTCCACCCGGATCATCGAGGCAAAACGGCCTTCTCTACCAGTAATGGCCGCCATTATGAGTTTAATGTCCTGCCATTCGGCCTCTGCAATGCCCCTGCTACGTTTTCCAGGCTGATGGAATCTGTTTTAAGCGGCCTCACTTGGGAGATCTGTTTGGCCTATCTTGATGATGTCATCGTTTTTAGCCAAACCTGGGCTGATCATTTGCAGCGCCTCCGCCGAGTTTTTACCCGAATTCGCCAGGCAGGCCTCAAGTTACATCCAGCCAAATGTGTCCTGGCCGCAAAAACCGTCGCGTTTCTAGGCCATACCATTTCCCAAGCAGGAATTTCCCCAGACCCCGATAAGCTGCGCGCCATAGCGGACATACCACCTCCGCAAGATGTGATTTTTGGATACGAAATCTCCCACTCCTCACCATATTGGCCTCAAGGGAACGCGGTGTGTGAACGCAGCCATCGTACCTTAACAAATCAGCTACGGACCAGAATCGAGGCTACAAAAGACAACGATTGGCCAGCACACGTCAAAATCGTCCAGTGGGGCATGAATTCCTGCCCCCGAGAGGACGGGGTTTCCCCCCACGAGAGGATCTTTGGCGAAACCCCCCTCCTACTACCTTTACGCCATCACTTGCAGCCGCCCACCTCCGCCCCTGCAACGGACCCGCTACACTTGCTAAAAAGTGTATACCACCCACAGCGAAACTTAGATCTTGGACCCGACACAGCCGCCACCTACAGCGAAACTTAGATCTTGGACCCGACACAGCCGCCAACCCCTACAAGCAGGGTGACACCGTAGTCATCGCCCAACTCCCCACCCCCCACAAACTTGCCCCCCATTTCACGGGCCCCCACACCATCACCAAGATCCCCAACCCTTACCAGGTGGTCGTGGACTACCACGGCACTCCCCGTACCCTCCGAAACCGACACGTGCGCCCTTTCCGCACGCCCATTCCCCCCGCCACGACCCCGCCCCCCCAACCCCCCACGGCTCCCACTCCACCCTCTACAACCACATTTGAGTGTTACATTTCCTCCTCCCCTTCCCCCTCTCCCCCCCCCTACCACCTCCACCTCTCCTGCCCCAGGCACCTCACCTGACGTCTCCCCCGACACCCCCCCTCCCCCTCGCCCCACCCACCCGTGGCCTGCCCCTCAGCCCTCACTCCCCCATCTCCCGCCCCTGCCGCCACCCCCGTCCCCCAGCCCATCACCACCCCTTCCGCCCACACCACCACCACCACCCCTTCCGCCCACACCACCACCCCTTCACCACAACCCTCTTCCACTCCCCTCCCCCTGCCCACCACCCGGACGCCCACTCCACCAATACCACGTCCTACCACGCCCACGGCACGAAAGACAACACGCCCACACCTAACGCCCCCCTCCCCCCCCACCCCTGCCCGCACCACCGCCACCCCTTCACCAACACCCCCTTCTTCCCCCCCTCCCCTGCCCACCACCCGTACGCCCACTCCACCAATACCACGTGCTACCACGCCCGCGGCACGAAAAACAACCCGCCCACACCCGACGCCCCCTCCCCCCACCCCTACCCTCACCACCACCACTACCCGCTCGGGCCGCCTCTCACGCCCACCCGCCCGATATTACCACACCCCAACACCCCCCACCACCCCGCGACTTCACACTGTCCAGCTACATTGGGCCCAAATCCCTCCTACCTGTACTCCCCAGAGACTCAACGCCGCATTACTACAGCACAAAACCCGGCCTTCGCCCACTCTGTCCGGCATTCCACCTCCAACCACACCGACAACCACACCAAGCAACATGAGGATTAAGCGAGCTGTATGGGCCCCTTCCTTTGCCAAGAACCACCGGCTCCGCGGACCCCACCACCTGTTAAATATCCTCAAGCACACCACCACCCCCTCCGCCCTCTTCCTCACCTATGACCAAGCACAAGAAGAAAATTCTTATACTGCCGCCTGGCAGCACACACTCCAACACCTCCAGCCCATCTACACCACCTCCAACACTCTAGCGTTCCACCTCCAGCCACAGGGACGTGACTTTTTTCAAGAACACGGTGGTGAAATGCGTGGCTTTGACCGATACGATTCTCCAGAATATTCCGGAGAATACTGCAGTATCCCTGACATCGAGGCAGACCAGGAGCAGTGGAGTCTGCCCTCAAGAATGCCGACACCCCCACTCGGACCCCCCGGGGTAGCCGCCGTCAGCCACCACCACTCCGGGCAACAGCGGCGTACGTCAGCCCGGGCCGTGCACCCTTGTGACACTCAACCACCACGCCGCCACCACCGTAGGCGAAAGACACTACCTTCGTGTGGCGGAATCACCGAGTTAGCTAGGGGTGGAGTCAGAAACTATACTCCAGGCAGCGCCCCTAAGGTAGAGACGATCTATGGTCACTCTAATAGTGTCAAGGTAGAGACGATCTATGGTCGCTCCCATCAAAACCCGGTAGAGACGATCAATGGTCGCTCCCATAAAAACAAGGTAGAGACGATCTATGGTCGCTCCCATAAAAATCAGGTAGAGACGATCAATGGTCGCTCCCTGAAAGCTCAGGTAGAGACGATCGACGGTCGCTCCCTCAGCACTCCGGTAGAGACGATCAATGGTCGCTCCCTGAAAGCTCAGGTAGAGACGATCGACGGTCGCTCCCTCAGCACTCCGGTAGAGACGATCAATGGTCGCTCCCATAAAAAAAAGACAGAGACGATCTATGGTCGCTCACATAAAAATCAGGAAGAGACGATCAATGGTCGCTCCCTGAAAGCTCAGGTAGAGATGATCAACGGTCGCTCCCTCAGCACTCTGGTAGAGACGATCAACGGTCGCTCCCTCAGCACTCCGGTAGAGACGATCAACGGTCGCTCCCATAAAAAACAAGGTAGAGACGATCTATGGTCGCTCCCATAAAAATCAGGTAGAGACGATCAATGGTCGCTCCCTGAAAGCTCAGGTAGAGACGATCCACGGTCGCTCCCTCAGCACTCCGGTAGAGACGATCGATGGTCGCTCCCAGGGTATAGTAAGGAGGAAAGACCTCCCTGTTTCCCCCGGCCTCTGTTCCCTGCGCGAGGCCCTTGAGAAGACCCACCTGTCGGGCCCCCGTGACAGCCGCTGCCGCAGTCCTCCCCTGTCGGCGCCCCTGCTCATAGGAGACCGCAGTCCGTCGCCTCTTCCGGCCCGCCCCAGGACACCCGGGCGAGACCTCACCACGCCCCCGCGACGCCGGGACCTGGCCCAGAGGTTCCTAGCCCTCTTCGGCCCCAGTCCCAAGGGCCTTACACCGGAGCCCAGTCCGGAAACCCCCGGACGTGAGAGGACGCCCTAGCGAGTCGCCCCGTGCCCTCCCGGCTCGCCCTACCCTGACGACGCCCTCAGTCCAACCGGATCATCACTGAGGTAACCGTGTTTCTCTCCACGAGAAATACGAGTGATCCTGTAATAATCGTGAAATAGGTTAAGTGTGACTCCTTTCCTCTTAGAATAAGACTAGTGCAGTAATTTCATGTAATTTCCATTGGGGTAAACCAGGACATAATACTCCGTTAACGGGCGAGAATGTGGGTAGAGACCTCAAGTGAAGATACGTGCGAGTGTCATCCCGAAGTTTTCTAAGGACTTCTCTCTAGAGCCCGAAGAAAGACTAACACATTATTGGAGTGCTATTGGCTAAGCTCTGAGTAATATAGTGGAATAGAATTTACGAGGGTTCCGACCTTGTTACGCGTTGGGAAGTGCGAGTCTACATAACCCACCGGGGAGATGTGTAATATATAAGTTGTGCCGACAGAAACCTAGTGTCACCAAAACAACGAGGACAGCGAGTAATAACTATATTCCCCTGATCCGCACGCTACCCCTAAAAACTCTCTCCATTCCTCACCCCCGCTCTTAAAGTCCAAATAAGAACCAGAGTTAATTGTCAAAGAATTCTTGCCAACAGAAAACACCTAAACTCCCTTGTTAGTATCGGGCCTCAGTAAATATTACCATAACTTCCCCCTCGCCGTTCTAAGTCACTCTCCGTGTCTCCCTACTTCCCCCCCTCCTGGTAGATCACACCCCCCCCCTTCTCCCCTCACGCGATCCGCGCGCACGGGTATTTACTATACTCCTAGTACTAAGATTTGTTGTATTGTCATTAATATCTAGGAAGCTAGTATCCTGCGAGATACACAATATTTTAGATAAGGTTTTGTATTGCTCTATATTGTGATGTAATGTCTGCTGAAATGTCTTGTGTATAACTGAAATAATACACGTGTATGGTGTTGCCGAAAGTTTTTATATCCTGCCCTTCTTCATTGCACTAACTCCGGTCTCGAAAGAGGACCCCGCTCCGTGTTGAGTTGATTTGGGACGAGAAGTCGGGCCAAATTCTACTCAGCATTACACAATCACTTAAATAAGACATTATAGAGAAAAAGAGCACAACAATTATGGCATAACTTATGAAATAACTACGTTCACAAACAGCAGGCAAACTGGCAACTCTCTCGTACCAGAACCGGAACTAGCTACCATACACGAAATGCCAAGAAGCTTCTCGAGCACCTAACTGGCAAATCCCCTTTCATAACAATACCAATAGTGCTTGTGTTTAATTTGGGGGCACTGTTGTGATTAGATTTGGTGTTTGCAATAGGGAATTAGGATTTTGTGAATCATTCCTGGTCGTTATCATCCATTGCCCCAACGAAGATTGTACTAGGCCTACCCTGTTTTTCGGCATGTCCCAACAACTACACTCCCTCTACCCTGCACCCAATGTGAGTATTCAGCCATTGAATAATAGTGACTGTGAATCAGGTGAATATAGTGTGCAATAGCTAGTGAGGAAGGACATGGTGAAACGTTTAGCAGAGGAAGGCGGGAAACAGCCTGACGACACGGCATTGTCTTGAATGGAATATTTGCCAAGGTGTTGATGAAGTCCTTGTTTCATGCTGATATATGGTGGCTAGTGTTATTGGGCAATAGATAGGAGTATAGTGCAACGAGTGTACATGATGAAATATTGGCTAGGGCAGGAGTCACATACGCCTTACAGCCACGGCACGCCGTTGTCAGGAGATAAAATAGAGGAGGTTTATAGGGATATTTGATTTTATCATATTGTTATATTTATTCTGTATCCTTTCTGTGTGAAATAAAGCACGAGTGTTATTGATATGTTTATCGTATGCTTGTGTAGATGAACGTAAACACCTCACCACGTGCTCGTCGGAAAATATTGTCTGCGATACCTTAGGTATCGCAGATGTGCCATACAGGGCACGTTCAGGTACTGTTGTGGTGAAATATATTGTATGTCTCATAAAATGATGGATATGATTATGAATATTGTGAAATAAAATCGTAAACACTGCAGCATCTTCAGGTAAGGGAAACATCTAGTACACCTAAGCAGACAGGTAAGGGACATGCACTTGTACTTGTTGTGGTGTAATATACTGTTTATCTCATACATTGATAGATATGGTTATGTTTTATGTGAAAGACAGTAAATGACTGACCCAATTGCTTTTACGGATGAGTGCCTCTCGTACACCTCAGTTAGACAAAGGTAGTGACTTGCAATGTGAGGTTAGGAACAAGTGTATTTTCATTTTATTGGTGAAATATACTACGTATCTCATACAGTGATATATTATGTTATTTGTTTATGTCAAAAGAAAGTGAAAGTGAACCACGTGCTCCTCTAGAAATCATCCTCTACGCCTTACTAGCCAGGTATGGGTCACGTAAGTGACCTACGTAGGACGTGCATTTACATTTTATTGGTGAAATATACAGTGTATCTCATATATTGATAGATTAGGCTACATATTATGTGGAAATAGCGTGAAACACTGACCCACGTGCTAGTAATGAAGAGTGTGTCGTACACCTGAGCTAGCACAAAGGTAGCAAAATGCAACGTGGGGTTAACATGTGGATTTACATTTTTTTGTGTGTGTGAAATATACTGTGTATCCAGTGTATTGATATATGTGGCTATGTTTTATGTGAAAAGACAGTGAAAAACCGACCCACGTGTTCGTAATGAAGTGTGTGTGTCAAACACCTGAGCTATAGCACAAAGGTAGTGAAATGCAATATGAGGTTAGGAACACATGCATTTACATTTTTTTTTTTTTTTTGGTGAAATATACTGTGTATCCCATGTATTGATATATTTGGCTATGTTTTATGTGAAAAGACGGTGAAAAACTGACCCACATGCTCGTAATGAAGAGTGTGTGTCGTACACCTGAGCTAGCACAGAGGTAGCAGAATGCAACGCGAGGTTAGGAACACGTGCATTTATATATATATATATATATATATATATATATATATATATATATATATATATATATATATATATATATATATACATACATATGTCGGTGAATTATACTGTGTATCCCATGTATTGATATATTTGGCTATGTTTCATGTGAAAAGACAGTGAAACATTGACCCATGTGCTCATTAGCTCGTAAGGGAAACACCGTCTGCCATACCTTAGTGCACAGGTAACGGCCTACGGAACATGTCCATTTACATGTTGCTGGTGAAATGTGCTGTATATCTCATATAAATGATAGATTTTGTTATGTGTAATGTGCAAAGAAAATGAAAGAGGTAACCACGTGCTATTGGCCCCTACCTGTGCGCTAAGCCATGTGTAGGAGATGATGTTTTTCAAGGACATACACGTATATCATGAACCCTTGCGTTGTGCCAGTGTTGAGCCAAGTTCTTGGCTGACTGTGACTAAAATATCTTGACTCCTTTATTTCAGCTCACACTCCTACCACAACATTGGACAGCCACAGGGTCCACAATCCCTCTGACAACAATTTATTCTCCAGTTGGCTTGCAACGATAGCAGTCTTGCAAAGATGAAACGCAGGTTGACACCACACGAGTGGCATAAGATCCTCGACGAGGTTGAATTTGAGTGCAACACTGAGAGCGACCATTCTGGGGTGGAGGAGGTTGAGCTGCCACAATGCGGTCAGCAAGTGGACCTGCCTTACCGCCTTCCATTGCGGGAGACCACACCACCATCATCGGCCAGCTTCACTGGAGAACCCTCCCCATCTGTAGGACCTGCCGGTCCCACCGTTCTCTTCATTGGCTCCCAATCCCCAGGCCCCTCTGTCCCCCTTGGCGAGCCAGTGTCACTGGAAGCCTGGCCACCGTTCCTTGTGATGGCCCCTCCTCTCGCTTCTGCCATGCAGGATGCTACGGTGATATCCTCGCCGAGCAGGCCAGGGAGACTGGTGTCCCCAGAGCCATCTGTCTCTTCCTCATCCTCGTCCAAGGCATCCCCTCCCGGATGCCTCGGACGCCGTGGTCCGCTGCCTGGACACCGGGGACGTGCAAGGGGTTGGAGGGCAGGCCAAAGGGTGTCGACAGGTTGACCCGCTGCCACCGCCACTGCCACTGAAGAGGATCATGGATTGAGCAGTGGCCCGTTCACACAGAACCACTGGCTGTTCACTGGCTCCCCAGGGATCCAGGTGGATATTCCAACAACTCCCCTGCAGTTCTTCCAGCTCTTTTTCATGCAGGAGTTGTTGTCATACCTCACTGTGGAAACCAAATGGTACATCACATTCCTGGAGACTCAGCTGGATGCCTGGTTCTCTTGCAATGAAGAGGAGATGGCCAAGTTCCTGGGGTTATGCCTTTTCATGGGGGTCGTGCACATGCCGACCATCAAGCACTACTGGCGGAGCTCCGAGTTGCACGACTACACTAGGGTCCAGCAAGCGATGAGTGGAAGGTGCTTCAACGCCATCCTGAAGCACTTCCACGCGTTCAACTCGCTCCCCATTCCCCGTGACAACCAAGATCAGATTTTCCACCTTCACACAGTCATGGAGTACCTCCTTCAGCAGTTCCAGCCAGCGTACCTACTCGAGGAGCAGCTCAGCCTGGATGAGGGCTCTCTGGGGTGAAAGGGCCTGCTGTCCTTCCGCATCTACAACCCCCAGAAGCCCAACAAGTATGCAGTCAAGATGTATGTGCTGGCTGAGTCATCCTCGGGCTACATCTGGAGCCTCGAGGTCTACACAGGGGTGCAGCGTACCCTCCAGAACACTGTGTTGGGCCTCGTGGAACCGTTGAAGGACCAGGGCTATAAGTTGTTCACGGAAAACTATTTCAGTTCTGTACCTCTGTGCAAACGACTCTTCACTGCATGGTTTTACATGTGTGGGATGACCCTACAGCTGCCTAGAGGAGCGCCACGCCAGCTACAGGCCATCGCCAGGGCTAAGAGCCTGTCCAAGGGGGGCATGGCATACAGGCACAAGGACAATGTGCTAGTCCTACTGTGGAGGAACAAGCGCTACAGACAACATTCCGAAGAGGGTTCAAGGAAAGGTGGGGGGTAACGACGGGCTGACATCCTATGTGGAGAAGGTCATTCACAAGCCCGTCGGTGTGGAGGAGTACCACAGGTACATGGGTGAGGTGGATCATTTCGATCAGAAGGTCCAGTACTACCCCATCCAATGCCGACTGTCAAGTGGACGAAGATCACATTCTACTTCATCCAAATGGCACTGTTCAACGCAATTGCTTTGTATAAGAAGTACAGATGCGCGCAAGTAACTCTCCTGGAATCTGTGGAGCAGATCATCTACAATCTTCTGCATTTCCATGGAGAGAACTGGCCTGCATCTCGACACACACTCCACCATGCCCCAGACCTACCTACCTGGTGGCCAGCACCAGCATCACCTGGCACCCAGCAGGCACAACCACCAGCTCCAGGATGGGCCTAGCCACCACCAGCACCAGCACAGCCTGCAGGACACCCCACACCAGCACCACCAGAAGCTGGGCCATCACAGGTGCCACTGGCACCACCTGCAGGAGGCCCATCAGGAGTACCAGAACCACCACCACCTCCAGTTGCTGGTCCGTCGGGAGAACCTGTGCCTGGGCCTCTAGCTCCCGCGTGACAGGACCACAGAGCACAAGGATATCCAAGCAAGGGTCGCCGGGTGATTGACGACAACGTGAGGTTGGATCACACTCTGGGCCACCACCGGGTGAGGATCCCTGACAAGAAGAGGCTCAGGTGTACCTGTAGGACCAGTCGAGCAGGGCAGTACTCCCAAGGTTGATGGAAAGCTGATGATAGGGAGAGTTGGAGCTCCCATTTCATCAGCCCTCGGGACTAGGTCCCGACAATCCCCCATTGCTGAACTTTTTCAGTGTCTCAGTAACACAGAGAGTAGGCCAGCATGCTCTCCAGTACAAGTTTCTCTAACTATCAAGACCAAACTACATGCACAGTACACACTACACTTCCTATTAAAACTTTAAAAAGAAAAAATGGCATCAAATAACATAGCCTCGGAGTCCCCGGGGGGGGGGAACATAAATGCCCCCACCTTCTGCTCCTCTCCCGGTGACGACTCAAGGTGCCTGGAACCACTGTCTGACTCTCTTCTTTTTCATTTCTGCAACATTCGTGGCCTTTCCTCTAACTTTCGTTCTGTTGAGCACCACCTCTCCTTCTCTAAACCTCACCTTCTTTTTCTAACTGAGAGACTCAGCTGTCTGAGGCAACTGACAGCAGACTCTTTTCTGTATCCTCCTACTTTCTCTATACTCATTTCAAAGCCAAAGGTGGCTGTTGTGTATATATACGCAACAACTTATCTTGTTCTCGTGTTCCTGAACTTGATTCTTCCGAATTTTCTACACTCTGGCTTCGGCTTTCCTGTCATTCTCTGACTAAATATATCTGTGCTGTTTCCTTATCTCCTAATTCTACTGACTATCAAAAATTCTTTGACTATCTTACTTCTACAATGGAACACATTCTATCCATTTCTCCTTTCTCTGAAATCTTCATTCTAGGAGATTTCAATGTTCACCACCACCTTTGGCTCTCCTCTCCTTTCACTGATCCACCTGGTGAACAAGCCTACACCTTTTCTATCCTTAATGACCTAGAGCAGCTTGTACAGCACCCTACCCGTATCCCTGATCGCCTTGGTGAGAGTTCCAACATACTTGACCTCTTCCTTACAACTGATCCTTCTGCTTACACTGTTAATCTTTTCTCTCCGTTGGGCTCCTCCGATCACAACCTTATCACCTTAACCTGTCCTATCACTCCAGTACGGCCTGCAGACCCTCCAAAGAAACGTCGTCTGTGGCACTTTGGAGCTGCGGACTGATAGGCCCGCAGGCAGTACTTCTTTGATTTTCCCTGGAATGATTATTGCTTCCATGGCCGGGAGCCATCTTGGTGTGCCTTGAGCATTACAGAGGTTATTCTTTCGGATATGGAAGCATGCATTCCTTTCTCATATCCTTTGACTAATGCACGAAAGCCTTGGTTTAATCGTTTGTTCTAATGCTGTCTGCAACAAGGAGAGGGCGTATAATAGGTACTGGAGCCAACCCACCCCTGAATCACATCTTTTATACGTTTCTGCCCGGAATCGTGCTAAGTCTGTTCTTCACTCTGCTAAAAATAATTTCATCCTTACTAAGTGCTCTCAATTCTCTAACTCGAATTCTTCCCGCTCCTTCTGGCACCTTGCCAAAAACCTTTCTAACAACTTTACCTCATCATCCTTCCCTCCTCTTTTCTACTCTGATGGCTCTGTAGCTATTTCTTCTACTGATAAAGCAGATCTATTCACTCGGACTTTCTCCTCCAATTCTACCTTAGACGATTCCGGTGCTGTTCCTCCATCACTTCCCCTCTTTGACTTCTTCATGGCTGACATTAAAATTTCTTCAGCTGATGTATTTTCTGCTGTCACAGGCCTCAATACTAATAAGGCATATGGGCCTGATGGAGTCCCTCCTGTTGTTCCCAAGAACTGTGCTTCTGTGCTTACACCCTGCCTAGGCAAACTTTTTCGCCTTTGTCTGTCAGCTTGTACCTTTCCTTCTTGCTGGAAGTTTGCTCTCATTCAGCCAGTCCCAATTAAGGGTGACCATTCCCAACCCTCTAACTATCGTCCAATTGCTTTAACATCCTGTATCTCAAAAGTTTTCGAGTCTGTTCTTAATGGAAAAATTTTAAAGCATCTTTCCTATCACAACCTTCTTTCTGATCGTCAGTATGGGTTCCGTCAGGGACGCTCCACCGGCGATCTTCTCACCTACCTTTCAGACTCCTGGTCATCCTCCTTTCAGGACTTTGGCGAAAGCTTTGCCATTGCACTTGACATCTCTAAGGCTTTCGATCGAGTCTGACATAAATCTTTAATTTCCAAACTGCCCTCTTACGGTTTCTATCCTTCTATCTGTGCCTTCATCTCTAGCTTCCTTTCTGGTCGTTCTATAGCCGCTGTTGTAGACGGCCATCGTTCTTCTCCTAGATCTATTAACAGTGGTGTTCCTCAGGGCTCTGTCCTATCACCAACTCTCTTCCTTTTATTCATCAATGACTTTCTAAGCTGTACATCTAACCCTATCCACTCATACGCTGATGACTCCACCCTTCACCTTTCCATTCGATTCCCGCAACGTCCATCTCAGCAGTTACTTCAACAAACAAGGGATGAGGCTATGGCACACCTAATGTCTGACTTGGCTCATATCTCTAACTGGGGTAAAAATAATCTTGTGGTTTTTAATGCATCAAAGACTCAGTTTTTGCACCTATCAACCCGACAAAATCTTCCACACGTATACCCACTAATGTTTGATAATATTCAGCTTAATCCTGCATCATCGTTGAACATGCTTGGGGTTTCATTTACTCGGGACTTGTCTTGGAAAGATCATATTACATCTCTTGTAAAATCTGCTTCCAAGAGATTGGGTGTGCTAAGCCGACTCCGTTCCTTCTTTACCCCTGCACAATTGTTTTATCCACCCCTGTGCAGAGTACAACTCTCATGTGTGGGGAGGCTTCCCACATACAGCTCTTCTCAATAGGGTGGAGTCAAAGGCTTTTCACCTCATTAACTCTCCTCCTCTTACTGACTCCCTTCAACCTTTGTCTCTTTGCCGCACTGTTGCATCTTTATCTCTCTTCTTTCGCTACTTCAATGGTCAAACTGTCTGCATGCATTCCTCCACCCCTACGACGGGCGCGTAGCACCTGTCTAGCAGCAAACTCTCATCCCTTTTGTGTCCAACTCTCTAATGCAAGAGTTAACCGTTACTCCCAGTCCTTCATTTATGCAACAGGTCAACTCTGGAACTGTCTCCCTCTGTCTGTATTTCCTACTTCCTATGATCTCCAGTTTTTCAGACACAGTATGTCCAGGCATCTGGAAATGATCGGATCTTGAATTTGGCTCTCTCTTGTATTTTGTTTTTCTCTTGGAAGGAATAGTTTTGCAGGCTCGTTGCCTTTGATTCCTTCTTCCTCACATAAAAAAAAAAAAAACTTTGCTTCAAGTTGGGGGTGAGGAAGGACACAAGGAACATGTGTCCTGTATGTGATGTGCTGCTTTGCATGGGTGATTGGTTCTACCGGTGCCATACTGAGCGATGCCTTCTTTAGTGGAGCACACACACACACACACACACACACACACACACACACACACACACACACACACACACACACTTTAAGTATTGCAAAATGGATACATACTTTAGTAAAGCAAATTTGGAAAAGAAAAGGGATAAAGGTAAAAAGCAAAATGATGATTTCTACCAAGAACTGGTTGAAGTAGAGACTCACAATAGATTGGTTGAACGTGTAAACAAACTAGAAATGGCTTTCAAAAATGAAATTGATGAAATAAAGAAGCAGATGCACTTGCAAAAGGAAGAAATAGAAAAACTAGGAAGGGAGGCCAATAAGAAAGACACAACCATCAGTGAATAACAGTGGAATTGAGTACACTTAGGAAGAAAATGAGTGAAATGGCAAGTACAGTAGTCAATCACGAGAGTGTTATGGAAGAGTTCAAAAATGACACAGAAACAATTAGGCAAGTTAGCAGTCTTATTGACCAGAGCAGTGATATTGAGGAGAAGATAACACAAGTGAATGAAGCTGTGCAAAGCTACAAAAATGATGCAGAAACCACGTATGCTGAAATGGTGAAAGTAAAGAAAGACTTAGAAACAAGGGTGGAGGAAAAAAGTATTAAAAAGGAGGTGAAAAGAATAATCCAAAACAATCCAAAGTTAGTCAGAGATTCAGTAGAGATAAACAAATCAATAGTAATCACTGGTATAGAAGAGGAAGAAGTTAAAAACAAGATCACAAGAGACAAAAAGGGATGACAAATGTAATGAACTTACTGAAAGAAGTATCAGAGGAAATCTGTAGTAAAGACATAGAGGAACACAAAAGGTTAGGGAAATACGAGAAAAGCAAGACAAGACCCCTAAAGGTGACTTTCCAGAGTGTAAACACTGTGGAAGAGATACTAAAAAATGCAAAGAATCTTATGGAAAAAGAGGAGTTCAAAAATGTATGGATAAAAAGATGCCTAACACAAGAGGAACTGGAATTACTGAAAGAGAAAAGGGAGGAAGCAAAAACAAAAAATGAGGGAAGATCAGAAGAGGAGAAGAAGAATTTTTTTTTTACAAAGTGATAGGATTGCAGGTACGAAAGAGGTACACAAACAGGATGGAAGAAAAAGGAGGAAGGTAGTAGAACCATGTCATGACAAGTATATAAACAAGATGATAAAGTTGATGTACTCAAATGTGGATGGAATGGTATCTAAATTACTAGAGATGAATAATTGTCAGAGAAAATGAACCACAAATAATATGCCTAACTGAAACAAAATTAACACCAAGGATATCCAATGACATACTAAACTTAGAGGAATACAATATATGGAGAAGAGACAGAAATTAAAAAAAAGGAGGAGGAATTATAATATTAACTAAGAAAAATCTAAAAGTCAAGGAAATAAAACTAGATATACCATCACAAGTAGAACTGATTGCAGTAGAGATCGACACATCTGAGGGTAAAGTAATTGTAACCAATTTGTACATGCCACCCAGATCAAACACATGGGAAAGAGACGAATATGAGGACCTGGCAGAGAGTACAATTCAGAGTATAAGATCATTGCTACATAAAATGGAAGAGAAATCGGAAAGAATTATACTAACTGGGGACTTCAATACAAATATAAATTGGAATACTCTAGATATAAATAGCCAAGAAAGCTGTTGGGACCAAAAGCTCCTGGATCTTGTACAAGAGTTTTTCTTAACGCAACATGTGAGGGAAACCACCAGAAAAAGAGGACTTGATGTACCTTCAGTGCTAGATCTAATATTTACTAGGCAAGAAAATGATATTGACAGTTTAATATATCACCCTCCACTCGGCAAAAGCGATCATGCAGTACTAAATTATAACTTCTGGATAGCATATGACATAGTAAACAGCAATGACAGTTACAAAAAGAGCCTAAACTATAAAAAGGGAAATTATCAAGACCTAAAGAAGTATTTCTTAGAAGTTGATTGGGAAAATGAGCTTAGAGGACAAGATTTAAATGCTGTATATAAAAATTTTTGTGAATTTTATGAAATAGGAGTCCAGAAGTACATCCCACAGCACAAAGAAGCAGATAAGAAGATACAGAAATGCTTCAATACAGAATGTAAAAAATCAGAAGAAAGAAGAGATTTGTTGTGGAATAGATACAGAAGACACAATAGTGAAAGGGCGTATAATAATTACAAACAGGCAAGAAACGACTATACAAGAATAAGGAGGGAAGCCCAAAATCAGTTTGAGGAGGATATAATAAATAAAAGTAGTGATCAACCAAAGCTGTTTTACAGCTATATCAGAAGCAAAACCAAAGTAAAAGATATAATACAATCCATTACGGACGAGGGAATCACTTATACACAAGAGAAAGATATTTGTGAATCACTAAATAAGAATTTCCAATTAGTTTTTACAGAAGAAAAAATTTTTGAGAGGGACTATGTGGAACACGCATGTCCACACATACTACCAGATATACAAATAGCAGAAAAAGTAATACAGGAGGAGTTGAGTGGATTAGACAGAGGAAAGGCAAGTGGTCCTGATGAAATTTCATGTTGGGTATGACGAGAATCTGCAAAGGAGTTAAGTAAACCATTATTTTTAATTTTCAAGAAATCCTTGAGTCAAGGTAAACTACCTGATATTTGGAAAAAAACAAATATTGTCCCCTTATTCAAGAAAGGAAATAGACAAAAACACTGACCAGTGTTGTAAGCAAGGTATTAGAAAAACTTATAAGAAAAGCTTGGGTAAATCATCTAGAAGAACACAGTATGATAACAGAAAGACAGTTTGGTTTCAGAAAAGGAAAATCATGTGTTACTAATCTGTTGAGCTACTATGACAGAGTAACAAACACAATACAGGAAAGGGAAGGATGGGTGGACAGTATCTATTTAGATTTCAAGAAAGCTTTTGACACAGTACCACACCAAAAACTTTTATGGAAACTGTACCATCAAGGAGGAATTTGAGGCAAACTTTTTTGTTGGATGGAAGACTTTCTCAAAAAAAGAGAAGCGAGGACAGTACTTAGAGGAAACTACTCATCATGGAAAGAAGTGACTAGTGGAGTACCACAAGGTTCAGTGCTGGCACCAATCATGTTTTTAGTGTATATAAATGATATAAACAGTAACACTGGAAATGAGAGCTATATGAACATGTTTGCAGATGATGCAAAAATACAAAGGAGAATTACTAACACAGACTCTTGCAGGGAGCTACAAGAAGAATTAAACAAACTTCATGAATGGAGTAGTACATGGCAAATGGAATTCAATGTGGACAAGTGTCATGTAATCAAGTTTGGTAAAAGTGGAAAAAGACCTGATTGGGATTATAAGTTAGGAAATAAAACCCTATACACATCAGAAAGAGAGAAAGACCTAGGTGTGATTATCAATAACAGACTATCTCCAGCTGACCACATCAGCGAGAAGGTACGGAACATGTATACACTGCTTGCAAATATGAGAATAGCATTCACATACATAAATGAAGACATGCTAAGAAGGATAATAACATCATTCATTAGACCAACCCTGGAATATGCATCAGTAGTCTGGAGTCCTCATCTCAAAAAGCATATAGACAAGATTGAAAAAGTTCAAAGGGTCGCTACAAGATGGATACCAAGCTTAAGGGACCTAAGCTATGAAGAAAGACTAAATAAACTGAATCTACCAACACTACAGGAGAGAAGGAAAAGAGGTGACATGATAATGCTATATAAGTGCATATCAGGAAAGGAGAAAATAGACATAAATGATTACTTAACATATGGAGAAGCATCAGCAAGAGGACACTGCAAAAAACTGCATAAGATGAGAGGTGATAAAGACGTAAGGAAATAAAGTTTCCCAAACAGAGCAATTGATCAATGGAATGCACTACCGAATGAAATAGTGTGTGCCAAAACAATTCACAAATTTAAGGATATGTACGATAAATATGGTTTAAGACAAGGGACAGTACGAGCTTGACTCATTCCTGTAAAGATACAATTAAGTAAGAATTAGGTAAGGTAAGAACACATACACACACACAGTACAAAACTCTTCACCTCCCAACCGATCTGGTCCTGCAAGAAGATCATTGCCACTGGAGAAGTACTTGATATTCTTTTTTTATTTATCTATTTACCTCTATTTATGTCAGTATATTTACATATACATATATATTGTTATTTACCTCCACACAAATCACAGGGAAATAAGTACACCTTCAGTTTCAGTTGCTTGCAACAGGTTTAGTGTTCATGTGTGGTTTCTGAGAGGATTAAAAACAAAACAGAAGTAATTATATATAATAGTTGTTGGTATAAAACCAAAGAAAGCATAGCTAGGAAGCATAAAAGTGTTAGCACGCTATGGGAAAATAACGTGAGTGCAGCTCACGGCAGGTCAGTGCGTGGCAAAATACACCTTAGTTTTTTGCATTATTCTCAAAAACTATGAGGCCTAGGATCACCATTCTTTACTGAGATGAAAGAGAATGAAACTGTGCATATGATGATGAAATAAAAACATAATGATGCTGAGAAAAGTTCTTCACAAACCCTCCCCAAACAAAAATGTTGTTTTCTGTTGAAAATGGGTTTTACTTTTTCGCTTATTGCTCGAAGACCATACCTCTTATCAAACTGGAACCCCGTCCATTCGAAAGCTAATAAAATTCTCTTTCGATTGATGTATAACATGTAGAGATTGATTAGTAAAAATTCAAATTATGATGTTGGGAATTGAAATCCATGATCCCGAATATTTATTCTGAGGGCCCAAACCTACGTATAGTGTGTTTTTTTGGTGTGTGTGTTTTTTTTTGCTTATCGTGTAGAACAAACACCGACGAATAGGAATATGTGGGTTTTGTGGCAAAATAAATATGTTTGGGTGGTGAAAATAAGCTGAGAATACACATTTTTGGAGTGCACAGCAGCCGGGGGTGGAGGGGAGAAAAGCCCGTGCGTCATATCCCCGAAAACTTAAAAACTTCTCTGCGCACAAAGGGGTTAAACCCCTCTGTTTTCCTCATCCCACCTGAGGCAGAAGCCACGATTGAAATATCATTACTGCTTAGTGTTTATGACTATATTGTGAAGTGATTGTGTCTATGGAACATGCATATATTGTTTATAATGCATTGGCACCATTATGAGCCATAAGGCCTGGAGACAGGCGTTGTGTTTGCTATAGCGAGGTTTGCCACTCTGCTTCACCCTGCCCCAAATGATGTGAGTATTTCACCAATATAGTGAAACCAATGCTTATATTGTGTGAAACATATAGTGTCTGGATTAGTGAAATAATTGACCTACCTTAGCAGGCATTGCATTATGCCATAGAGATACACTGTTGTAAGGAAGGGAACAGGTGTCATGTACACCATAGTCAAGAAGGAAGCTGGGATGGAGTAATTGTGGTAGTGATAGTGTTGCCTATGGTTCAGTGTGAAAAATACGTGTATAGTGCACACACACACACACACACACACACACCATAACTCCTCATCTTCAAATCCCTCAAGGTCCTGCCAGCAGTTCAATACCTCCGCAGGAAGTGAATTATCCATATTTTGTTGGTTTGTATATTGATCTATTTCTATACTTCTATATTTTACACAAATAAGTATTGTTTTTTACATATACACATATGAGATTGAAATAAGTACAGCTTCAGTATCAGGAGCTAGCAAAATGACTAGTGGACTTGTCGAGTTTCTAAGGGCACTGTAAAAGAGCTTATGATATTTTACATGTATACTTTGAATAAAACAAATGAGCCTAGCAAGTGAAATATGTTGGTGTGGGTGAGGCAGGAAAAACTGACAGCATGATAGGAGTCATATTATTCTTTATTGTCCATTTACTCGAGAAGTATTGAACGTATCGATTTCCTGAAAGAACAGTGATAAAGCACATAAAATTCTACTTATGTACATGAAACAAAAATGTAACATCCTTGATCAAACTTCGTTGTTACACAGGCGGGAAAATAACAGTTACTGTGCATGCATGACGAAAGTGCAGCATGTGCATGGGTACCCAGCAGTTTTATGCGATTTACTCAGAAACTATGAGGCACATGAAAAATCTGCAGATACCTTGAGAAGGCCCAAGGAATTCTTCAAAAGATGATGAAATAAAAACATAACCTCTGTGGGAAAACTTTTGCACTAGATTGCCGTGAACAAAAAAATCAGTTCCCTGTAGGAGATTACTTTTATTTTTTTGCTATTTTCTCGAAAACCAAAAAATCGTATAAAAAAGCTGGAAACTCTATTAGAAAGCTGATGAAATTCTCTTTCTAAATAATCTAATAAAAAATTTTTTGTATGATGGAAAACATTTGAGCTATGATGTTGGGAAGTGAGAGTAATGTTCCGAAATGTTTATTCACACCAGCCGAATGTACTTCTCTTCGTACTTTTTTTTTTTTTTTTTTGCTTATCCGCTAGAACAAACATCGGTGAATAAGATGATGTAGTTTTTATGGCACTATATATATGTCTGGGTGGCAAAAATAATGCGAGAATACAAGTTTTCATAGTGCGTGGGGGGGCTGACAGAGAAGTGGGTAGAATAAAATCGTGTGCCAGAAAACTTATCGTGCCTGGGAGAGTTAGGTTAGCTTCTAACGAACCTTTAAAAATCGTTTGGGTAAGTATCTGTCATCTAACCCCCAGCTAAGTATGTTCACCCCTGAATAACACATATCTGTGGTGTGTGTTAGTTTTCTTTTTCAGACCTTGGAGGATACAGCTGCTGAACAACATCGATACATACTGCTGATTTAATGTTAACCTCCCTTTCAGTTAGATAGTGCAGAATATTGGCTAACCTCTTTCCTATAAAATTTCCATCACAGTTTGTCTATGCTGCAAGGTGGTCATTCTCACTATTTCCTGCCGGCTTCGGCTGGAGGGTTTGGTGGGTGGGTGGGGGGCCTTTCTTCTTTTCTATCCTTGTCTTTGGCTGATAGATTAGTTTTATTACTGTAGTTATAACCTTCTCTATACCAAACAGTCAAGAAAGGACCAACAAGTTTGTTGCTGTTTGATTTCCTTTGTACTCTCCCTCTTTGCCCATACCCCTTTCTCCCACCCTCTTTCTCACATTATCTCTTCTATTTTCTCCCAGACCCCCTTCTCCCTCCAGCTCGAATCATCTTCCATCTTACTTATCCCTCTCTCTCTCTCTCCCCCCCCCCGTCCCATCTCCTGTCCTCTGTCACCCTTATTCCTTTTCTCTTCCTCCCTTCTTTCCTCTCCTCTTTTCCTTCCCCCTCGTTTATGAGCACTCGTAAAAATTTAAGCTTTAAACTCGCGTCTGCCTTAAAGCTAATTATTCAAGGCACACCCAAGCCAGCGAAATAAGTGTCCCGGCCTTGTTAAAATCCGACAACACGATCAAGCGAGAATGAGGAGACTGATATGGCTCGGGAAGAAGGGGCGGCAGTGAACGTGGCTCAGAACGTAATGTACTTTTCCGCAACGCTTTGCTTCATATTAGCACTCATTTAGAAAATAGTAAAAATGCGAAGCTTCCCACTACCCCTCCCAGTCCCCAATGACTCTCCTTTGTTTCATCCTCATCCCCACAACCATGCTTTTCTCACTTTTCTCATTCGCAACCCTCTCCCTCTCTGATAGCCTCCCCCTTCTCCTCCATCCCTCCAAATCTCTTGTATCTCTCTCCCAGTACTCCCCCCCTCCCTCCTTTTTTTCTCATGTTTCTCACCCTCATTATTTCTTCCTCTCATGTCACCTTCAATTCTCTCTCTCTCTCTCTCTCTCTCTCTCTCTCTCTCTCTCTCTGTCACACACACACACACACACACACACACACACACACACACACTTTTTTTTTCCCTTCATTTCGTAAGTCTCCTCACTAATTTAATCTTGCTCGGACACGTTTTCATCTATTCGCAGACATGATATTCCACCTTCATTAAGCACACGTCACACTTTCCTGCAAAACACTGCCTTCCTCCCTCTTATCTCGCCCACATCCATTGTAGTCGTTCACCCATTCAGCCCAAGGACCTTTTTGTTTATTCATGTAACCACAGACGAGTTTTCACAGACGTCATATATATATATATATATATATATATATATATATATATATATATATATATATATATATATATATATATATATTACTGCCGGATAATTTCTTTTGTTTTCAGCTCATGGGGGACCTCTGTAAATAATGTAGCTAAAGAGGGATTCAGATGTGTATAACACAGTTGCTGAAGTGTTGCCCCTGATAGCCATGATTAGAACTAATTAGGAATAATTAAGTCAGCATGGTGAAAACATGGTAGCAAAATACCGTAGTTTTATTTATTTGCATATATATATATATATATATATATATATATATATATATATATATATATATATATATATATATATATATATATATATATATATATATATATATATAGTCAGGTGCGGTTAAGGGGATGGGTCTGTTATGATGTGGCAGGGGTAAACCAGTTCTGCTGTCGGGCCCTGCTGCGGATGTCACTGATTGCATTGCGCAGTTGACCCTTGTGCGGTGTGGTGCGGTGAGGATCTGTCCGTTCTTCCCTTTGGGGCTAAGAATCGAATGAATGTGTTTGAATGGATGAGTAAATGAGGAGTGTGTCGTCCTGTCTCGGCTACCTCCCTTTCCTTGGGGGAAGCAGCCTAGGTATATAGATAGATATATAGATAGATATATACATACATACATATATATATATATATATATATATATATATATATATATATATATATATATATCAGTGTTAGCTACACTGAGTCGAATTTGTCGACGGATTGGTAAGGTGGGCAGGAGGGTGGGAGGGTTGGTGGAAGTGTTGTTAATGGGAAACTAGGTCCTGAGTAGGAAATTATAATGGGGAATATATTCCTAGGGAGATAGGCCCAAGGAGGAGCATAGGTTCAGTAGGTAAATGGGACTCCAGTGGTCCTCTTTTACAGGGTGAGTAGCTATCCAGGGTCCCAGGCAATGTCGGTATGGAAGAACACAGGGTTTTACCCAGGCACCACTGAGCATCCCAGTTACAATAGATTCTCTCTCTCTCTCTCTCTCTCTCTCTCTCTCTCTCTCTCTCTGTCCCTGTCTGTCTCTCTGTCTCTGTCTCTCTTTCTCTGAATATCTTGTAAAGATTAATAGGTAGATATATGGACAGACAGATAGATAGATGGACAGATAGATTGATAGACAAACAGATAGATAAGTAGAGAGATAGACAGAATCGGTGAAATGGAATGAAATGGATCTGGACAACTTGTGGAATGCATATAGGGACTGTTTAGTTGGAAATGCTGGAGCGGTGTGTGGTGTTGCAAGAGTAACAACGAAGAAGAAAGCTACGGCATGATGGGATGAAGAAGTTAAGAGAGCAATGGAGGAAAAGAGGAACAAGTGGCTAGAGTGGTTACAGGACGGAGGTTCAACTGAAATAAGAACTGAATATGCTGGGAGCAAGAAGCATGTAATGAGACTAATGAAGAGGAAAAATTAGGAGGTAAATGAAGATCTAGGAAGAAAAATGAATGCAGATTACTCTGAAAATAGGAAGTTATTCTGGAAAGAAGTGCAGAAATGAAGAAGCGACAATGGAAAGAAATGAGAAAGCGTGATGGATGTAAGTGGTAGATTATTAACCCATGAGAATGAAGGAAAGACCAGGTGGAAAGAATATTTTGAAAATCTGATGAATGGTAATGTAGAGAGCAGAGCGGCTGTAAACATGACTAGTTTTGGGGGGGTGTAGAGAAGGGAAGTAGTTCCAGGAAACGAGACACTCGCAGAAGTGAAGAACTGTGAAACGGCTGGAAAATGGGAAAGCAGCTGGTGTTGATGAAGTGTACGCAAAAATGATTAAGTGTAGTGGACAGAGCGCAATGAAGTGCTTGTTGGTGTATGTAATAATGCATGGATGACTGAAACTGTACCAGAAGAGTGGAAAAAGGCTGTGACTGTACCCCTGTACAAAACTAAAAGTGAGCGCAGTGAATGCAAAGAATTTTTGTGGCATAAGTCTGTTGAGTGTTGTTGGGAAGGTATACGGAAGAGTTATTATACAGAAAGTAAGAGAGATATCAGAAGGCCTAGTGAGTGACGAACAGGGTGGCTTTAGGAGTGGCAGAGGATGTGTAGGTCAAATATTTGAAGTGAGACAGATAGTGGTGAAGCTCTTGAGAAGGGCTATAAGGTGCTTATGGCATTTATGGATCTGGAAAAACGCACGACAAAGTAGGCAGAGAAGGATTGTGGAAGGCTTTGCGTAAGTACGATGTAGATAGCAAGATGCTAGATGCCTTTAAGAGATTTTTGTAAGTGGGCATCTAAGTGTATGGTTCGTGATCAATGTCGGCATGCGACAAGGTCATGTGATGTCCCCATGGTTGATCAATATATATATTGATGGGGTGATGAGAGAAGAAAAAACACGAGTAATGGAGAGAGGGACGGCGTTGGTAATGAATGGTAATGGATGGAAGATCTGTAATTTAAGGTATGCTGATGATACGAGTAATGGAGAGAGGGATGGCGTTGGTAATGAATGGTGATGGATGGAAGATCTCTAATTTGAGGTATGCTGATGATGTAGTACTGCTTGCAAGTACCGGACAAGAGCTTTGTAGACTAGTGCAGAGTTTTGTAGATGTCTGTGAGCGTCGTGCCTTGAGAGTAAATGTAGAAAACAGTGAAGTGATGATTACTGAGAGAGCAAGTGACTCCCAGTGTGATGTTACAGTGGAGAGCTACTGGTGTTGGTAAGAGAGTTCAAATAGCTGGGTACAGTGATAGAAAAGAGGGAATGTGCAAAGAAGTGGAAAGCAGAATGACACAAAGAAGGAAAGTACCTGGTTCTATGAAGGCCTTGATGAGAAACAGAGGCTTGAGTGTTGCAGCAGCGCGAGGCTTACATGAAGTAGTGTTAGTGTCAACTTTACCATATGGGTGTGAGACTTTGGTGTGGCATGAAAATGAAAAGTCAGAAATAAGAGCAGTGGAGATGAGACTGTTGAGGAATGTATGTGGAGTACAGAGTGTGTACAGGATACGGAATACTGTGATTCATGAAAGATGTAGAGTGAGGAAGTCTGTGGACACCAGAATCAAAGAGAGTGTACTGAGAGGGTATGGTCATGTGGAGACAATGCATGACAATAAAGTGGTGAAAAAGGTATACGTGAGCGAATTTGAAAGAGGGAGGAGGCAAGGCAGGCCAAGAAGAAGGTGGAGAGGTAAGGTGGATGAATGTGTAAGGAAGAGCGGTGTGGAAGTTGGTGAGGTTAAGGGGCTGACAAGAGATCGATCTGGCTGGATGAATTTTGTGCAGAGAAGGATACGACCAGGGATTTGACACCCCTATTTAACGTGACAGCGTTCGGACTGACTGGATCGGATAGGTATATGTGAAGCTAAAGTACGTCGTGGAAATCTTTTTTCGTATCAGATGGAGCCAGGATTCCATGGGCTTGAATGATGAATGAATGGAAGCTTGGTCCATTGAACAGGGCAAACTTTGGCTATCTTGAATCTGCTGTTCCTCACCCCGCCCTAGGGTGGGAAGGAGGTCTGGATGATGATGATGTTTTCTGTATGCATACATACATACATCTTTTTCTTTATTTATATACAGATATTTATTTATTTCCCAAAGTTTTAAACCAATTTATAACATATCTTGATGATGCTTGATGATTTTATTCCTTCTAGGAGACACTTTTCGAACTGGAGGTTAGGTATGGTCATCATTAACCTGTTCACGACAAGACGTCTTCCCTAAGTTAATGAAATCGCCGGGAGTTAGCAGGAACATGTGTAAGATATCATTCTACTGAAAGGGATCATCATAAATTATTGTGCAGTCCAAACAGGCTGCATTTCTAGCACAAGCCTCTTGCTATTATGGCTATGATATATATATATATATATATATATATATATATATATATATATATATATATATATATATATATATATATATATATATATTCTCTGAGATTAAACTAGGATCAGCAATACACGTTAGTTATTTACACATCTTTACATGCCTTTCCAGAAGTATTCTTGAAACTGCTGTAGGTTGTTCCAATCATCCATCATCCTATTTCCAGATCAGATCCTTCCTGCATCTATACTGATTTCGCCTCCTGTCTAATTAATATTTTATTATCTCCTGCTGGCTTCATCCACATTTTAATGTCTTCATTTTCTAATAAAATTCCATCCACAAATTTTCCGGTCACACATATTTCGCCTAGGTCTAAATGATGGTATACTATGTCATAAGATTTATGTTCACCTACGGACTCGCACACTTGGTAGTAAAATCAGAGAAGTTTTGCGGGGCCGGAGAACCTATAGAAAACTATGCTGACCATTATTTTACAATGAAACCTGGCTGAATGTTCCCAAGTATTAATTATTAGTATTAAAAGAAACTAGCTATAAAAAGCGAAACGACCAACAATTTAGGGCAACTGTTTATATTCCTTTTTCAGTTTGGAGATTTAAGTAGCGAAATCCCACGCCACTCACTTTGAATGAATTATTGAAAAGGGTTGGTTATATGCCATTATTGTCTCCGTAATAATCCAGCTATGCTCTCATCTATATTTCATCATGACCAGAAGACTGTGAGGCTTAAATTTAAGTTTCCTGTACGTCATCTACCTTATTAATAGTAATTTCACTACTGTACTATGATTATTACCACCAACGCTGAATATGTTTTCGATCTGGGGATAATAACTCTGTGTGCTTTTGTAATTAATTATAATGTTTCTCTGTTTAAAGAATACACATTTTTTTGCCATCAACATTAATGTTGTAGGTAGCTATTCGCCAAGGGAGGGACAAGAGAAAAAGGAAATTGGAGAGAGAGAGAGAGAGAGAGAGAGAGACTAATATCTCTTACTCCGGACTCCACCTTCATTATTTCCTCCTCCTCCTTTCTATTTCTTCTTGTTCTTCCTGAGGTACCGCCCCGTGCCAGTCAGACCAGAGACGTGTGGGAAAACTCCGGAAAACTTTCCTCTCATAAAAACACGTTCTTAATTCAGGGAAAAGTGTGAGTGAGGGGGAGAGCGGGAGAAGTGATGGGAGTGCGTGGACGTGTCTCGGTATTTTACCACGGAAGATTTTTTTTTTTTTTAATTGAAGGAAAATCCTGTCGATCGCGTATATGAATTTGCCTTGATAAATCTTTTTCCATTTTTATGAAGACACTAAGGGGTTATCATTTTAATATAATACAAGAAGTACTTGTTTTTTCACATTCTTCTCCTTCTTCTCCTTATGTTTCTGCTTCTTCGTGTTCTTCATAGTTATTTTATTCCTAAGACGAATCCGAGCAAGCAAAGTGAATCTCGGATAAACGTTTCACTACTACAAGCGCACCAATTTATTTTTTTTGAACTTCAGACGATTTTTTTTTTTTTTAAGTAGACAATTTTTTTTTTTTTTTTTTAAGTAGACAATCCCAGCGTTCAAACGGTAATGAAAATTATCTTCTGACCCACTTCTTTTAATGAATGCACTTCGGTACTTTTTCCACCTTGCATAAATTATTTTTCGGGTATCTGTTGCCTTTATCAGTTTACGCTGCCACTTTCCCCCCTCCTACATTAAATAAGTAGCAACGAGAAGAAACATTGTGGTCTGTGGGGAAGCCCATCATCCACTCACTCAGTGTAGTCGTGCTCTATTTCGTCAAACCCTACAATGAGTGACAAGCCAAATGTTTTCCTGTAAATCAGGAAATAATTTGACACGCTGGGTGGCAGTATTAAAGCATCCAACACTTGTTCCCTCCATGTCAATAGGTGGGTTGGCGGAGGGTTAGTGCCCCTCCCTGGAAAGCAACTAACTATAATCCAAACAAGAAGCCACGCATTAGGACAGACCAACAGGTGGCCACAAAGGACAGGATAAAGGAAATGGTACGGAATGCAACATGGAACGTTAGGGGTGTGACTGATGAGGTGAAAGAGAGAAAGATTGTCCTGGTGCCTGAGGGTGCAAAAGTGGACATATGTGGATTAACTGAGACTAAATGGTAGTAGTAGTAGTTGTTGTTCCCTAGGCAGTCTGTCCGAACAGCCCCGAGTCCCTAAGGAAGGCCACGGCCAAGACAGGGCTTTCCCACATAGCTCTCAAGGAGTGTATGTTGTGCTGTTGGCGCAGGTGATTGAGCGCAATGCAGTCTTCCATAATGTGCTTAATAGTATGGGATGCTGTGTTGCATCCTGGACAGGCATTAGCGACGGAGTCATCCAGCCTCTTCTGATAACTTAAGAGGGCTGGATGATGCCCACATCTCAGCCAGACTAAATGGTGGGGTGAGAGTGATTGAGTGGGAGTATGGATGGGGTATGTGTGCGGGAGTAGGTGAGAATGATATGGCAAAAGAGGGTGAATGTATTGTTGTGTGCAAGAGCTGGAAGGAGAATTTAAGAGAGTATGGACCAGTTGGTTTAAGAATTGTGTAAGATTGAAAATGGGAATACAAACGTGGGCGATTGTGTGTGTGTGTGTAAGCATCAACGCAAGATTGTGCAAACAGAGTGAAAGAAGAGTTCTGGGCAGATGTGGAAGCATGCATGGAAAAGTTTGAGAGGAATGAGAGAGGGCTTCTGATTGAATATATGAATGGAGAAGTAGGGGATGTGAAGGTGGATGGTGTAATTGGTGAGTGAGGTGTGCTTGCAAAAGTGGATGAGAATGGCAGCGCAGTAGTGGACATTTGTGCAGGGAACGGGTTGGTGATGGCCAAAGCCCTCTTTAGGCACAAAATGATCCACAGGCATACATAGCAAGTGATCTGAAGGGTAGGTGGTGAACTGAATCAACGGAAGGCATTGACTGAATAAATGTGTGTGGATGAAAGAATGAGAAGATATGTAATGGATGCAAGGGTACACAGAGGCTGAGGGAATGGACTTTCTGACCACCACTTGGTGGTCGTGAAATTCAAGGTTCAAATGAAATTGAGGAATAGAAGGAGGAAAGAACAGGAAGAATTAGTCCATATAAGCATGGTAGAATGGCTGCAAGAGGATGGAAAAAAGGCTGAATATAAGAGAGAAGTGAAGGAGTGATTGGGTAAGTATGATTAGGAGCAGATGGGGGAGGTGAAAGGTGCGAGCAAGATTTTCACAGAAGAAGTCTTTGCAGCATGTGAGGTGGTGTGTGGGATAAAAAGAAAACGAAAGTGGGTGCAAGGACCAGCATGGTGAGGCAAGCTATGGTGTAAATGAAGAAAGCATATAGAGTGGATGGGAAGTAGAGGCATGGAGAAAGTTGAAAGATGGAAGAGAGAGTCATATGTAGAGAGGAAGAAAGAGATTGAAAGATTAGTAAGAGTAAGAAGAGAGAGTGGATGAGGAAACTGGAAGGAATTTGGATGTAAAGCGGAGGGAATGTAAGAAAATGTTCGGGAAGGAGGTAAAGAGAGTTAGACAAGGTGGTAAAGAAGCTAGTAGGGGAGTGAAAAGTATGATAGATTGAAAATGGAGAAGGGAGAAAAAGTGAGCAGAGGAAGTGAACACTTTAAGGAACTTTTAAACACAGATAATGAAAGTAATGCCATTATAAGTTGCTGGGAAATGACTGGGAGAAGGAGGGTCGTGAGAAGGGTGGAAGAGATCAGTAGGATGGAAGTAGTCGAAGCAATGAAGAATGACTAAATGGGAAAAACCCCAGGAATTGATGAAGCGTGTGTTGAAGTCCTGAAGCATGGGGGAGAGACAGTAGTAGAATGGATATGGATGATGTTCAGATTGGCCTGGGAGGAAGGTGGAGTCCCAGGGGACTGAAAGTCAGGTATAATAATTCCCCTGTACAAAAGCAAGTGGGAAAAAGAAGTGTGTGGTAATCATAAGGGTATTTACCTTCTTAGTGTAACAGGAAAAGTATATGGCAGGATAATTATTGACAAAGTTAGGGAAATATCAGAGGAATTATTTGGAGAAGAACAGGGAGGCTTCAGGAAGGGAAGAAGTTGTGTAGATCAGTTATTCTCATTCTTAGGTCTTTAGTGTGAAAATTTTTTAGAGACGGGAAAGAAGTTGTATGCGGCTTTCATGGATTTGGAGAAAGCACGTGACAGAATGAACAGACAAGGAACGTGGAAAACGTTGAGGTTATTGAGTAAATGGGAAGTTGTTGAATGCCTTGAAGATCACGTAAGAGGGTGCTAAGGCTGCGGTACATGACGATCGTGAACTGAGTGAATTTCTCTATCTGAATGTTGGATTGAAACAGTGATGTGTAATGAATATATCTATGGTTGTTCAATCGGAATATGGATGGGTTTATAAAAGAGATACAAGGTAGAGCAGTGGATGTTGGAGTGGCCCTTCTGACTGAGGGCAGTGTTTGGTAACTTCGTGTATTGTTGTTTGCAGATGATACTGTGTTGTTAAGTGAAGACGAAGGGAACTGCAAAGCTTGGTGAATGAGTCGGGAACAGTGTAAGCAACGGAATCTAAAGGTGAATGTAGGGAAGAGTAAAGGTATGGTCTTCGAGAGAAATGAAGTCACTGAATGTACATTGAGGTTGGGTGATAAGGAAATGGAGAAGGGGAGTGCATTTAAGTACTTGGGTAGTGTGATGAGTAAGGATGGAAGTTTGGAAAATGAAGTGCTTGAAAGGGTACAACAAGGAAAAAAGTTTGCTGGTTTTTTGACAGCAGTGAAAAGATACAGGGAAGTGAGCATAGAATTTAAAAAAATCTCTACTTGATAGTATTGTGATACCAACTCTACGGTATGGAAATGAAGCTTGGAGCTTGTGGGAAGGACACAAGTCAAGAGTGTGAGTAATGGAAATTAGTTATTTGAGAGGTGCATGTTGTGTTAATGGAGAGACAGACTGACAAAAAAGGAAGTGAAGGAGCGGTGTGGTGTGGATCTGGATGTGATAGAAATCCTTGGGAGAAATACACTGAGGTGATTCGGCCATATGGAGAGGATGGAGAGCGAGCGAATAACGAGGAGAGTGTATGTGAGTGAGGTGGAGGAGGGGAGAGGGAGCGGGAGACCAAGAATGAGATGGATGGATGGAGTGGAGAGGTGTATGAGAGGCGGTTGTGTGAGCTGGGAAGAGGACAGTCAAATTGCGGGGGGCAGGGTGATATGGAAGTGATTTGTTCGTGGCCATCCCTTGCGGGATTAAGGCGTTTGGCAATAGACAGATAGATAGAGAAGAAACAGTTTTTGCATATATTTTTCTTCATTATTTACACCACAAAGTTTAAGTTCATTTTTTTCTAATAATTTGCACCGCTACCTCTTTCCAGCCGCTGCATTAATAAAATTATTCACACACACACACACACACACACACACACACACACACACACACACACACACACACACACACACACACACACACACAGCCACTCGCGATACCATTATTGTTATCTAACCTTACACATCTTTTTTTTCCGACATTTTATAATTTAGTCCCACTTCTTCCCTGTTTTTCAAAACAAGCTCCCAAGAAATGGTGGTAAAGTGGTGGCCACTATCATCCACTCACTTGATGTAGCACTACCTACTTCTTCCTTCACCTGTTTCATTGTTTTTCTGTCTGCCCTCCTCTTTTCCTATTTCTCCCATTTTTCCTGTCACTTTTATTTCTCTTCCTTCCTTTTCAGATGCCCTTACATTGAGTGACAAGTTAAATGGTTTCCTGTAAGCCAAGAAGCCATTTATAAAGCTGCGTGGTAACCATATTGCCAACTCATATGTGTTCCCTACCTGTCAACAAGTCGGTTGACGAAGGGTTAATGACTGATTGAACAATCTACGCTTTTTGTTTTTTTTCTTTTGCTTTCATTTACTCATATTTCACATGCTGGCCATTATTAATGCTGTTTACTATTTGTTAACCGATTATTTCCAAGCAGGTAAAGGATTGTTATGGTATCTATAGGAGGTCTGAAGGTGTATTAGTGCTAACTTCAACATACGGATGTGAGACTATGGTGTGACATGAAAATGAAAAGTCAAGAGTAAGAGCAGTGGAGATGGGACTGCTGAGGAATGTATGTGGAGTGTAGAGAGTGAACAGGATACGGAATACTGTGATTCGTGAAAGATGTGGAGTGAGGAAGTCTGTGGACACCAGAATCGAATAGAATGTACTGAGATGGTATGATCATATGGAGAGAATGGATAACAATAGAGTGGTGAAAAATGTATATCTGAGCAAATCTGGAGGAGGGAGGAGGCGAGATAAGCCAAGAAAAAGGTGGAGGGATATGGTGAATGTGTGTGTGGGGAAGAGAGGTATGGAACTTGGTGAGGCTAAGAGTCTGACAAGAGATCGAGCTGGCTGGATGAATTTTGTGCGGAGAATTGTATGACCAGGGATTTGGCATCCCTTTTAACGTGACCGCTTTCGGATTGGCTCTATTTGATAGGTATATGTGAATCTACAGAACGTGGTAAAATTTTCTGTGGCCTTTCTAATGGAGCCAGGATTTCGAGGGCTTGAATGATACGGTAAGTGAATCGAAGCGTGGCCCATTGAATTGGGCAAATTGTGGCTATCTGGATGCTGCTACGCCTCACCCTGCCCTGGGATGGAAAACAAGGTCCGGATGATGATGACGACGAAGAGGTTCGTCCTCGTTTGGACATCAGTCAGGTCCCAGCCAATAGCTGCAGTGAGCAAGGTGAGGTCAGTGATTCAGCCTGATACCGGGACAGACAAGTGCCGAACCCCAGACATAAAAGAACTCCAGATACACTTCAGTAACTTCCGGCCTGGACTTGCTGAAAGAGGAATGTGTGTCTGAAGAGGATTTATAAAGTACTGAGATTCGGAAACTCCAAGGCGGGACAGGGCTGGCTTAGGTGGAGTATATGAGCTGCTGCGTGAAGCAAGATTATTTACATGAAGATTGTGTGGTAATTAAGTAATGCAGGAAGTGTGATTTTTCAGTGGAAACGAGACTGACAAGTGGACGGGGATCACGAAGAGCAAAATAAAGTGTTGCTGTTAAGTTCTTTGTATATATATATATATATATATATATATATATATATATATATATATATATATATATATATATATATATATATATATATATATATATATATATATATATATATATAACAGATGTGAAGTTGTTTCCATACCTTACCTACTCACGTCTACCATGTCCCATAAACTTTGACACTTTACAGTTTCTCCCATTCATTCTTTTTTTCACATAATTTACACCACCATTTTTCCCATCATTTCCATTAAAATGTAAAGAAAAACGAAGCCAATAAAAGAAGGCAACCTTCAAATATATTTCCTAGTTCAGGGATGCTGTGAATCATGGCGTTAACCGGTCGAGCTGCTGAATTTATGGAACTAATCTAATAAATGCTTCGTGAGGTTCGGGATTATAAAAAACCTGCACTTCATTATTCTCCCACCGATATTTGCATTTGCCTGACCACTCTGTCCATACCGTCTAAATTGGTGTTCTCGGGTCTCCTATTCGAGATTCCATATGAATATCTGGCAGACTAGGATAATGGTGATGATGATGGTGAAAACGACGACAACGACGAAGATGATGATGATGACGACGACGATCATGATGTTGACAATAACAACTTTGATACCTTCAATCCTTTCACTAAAACTGAAAATAATCGACTCAAAACTTTCTGAGCTACTTTTTCACACACTAGTAAGCATACCAAAAAAAAAAAAAAAAAAAAAAAACTCATCTGACACAACATAATGCCTGTCGCACTATCGCATACACGGTTGTAATAATATCACTAATGCCTACGATGGTAATGTACACTGTTACCGTATTACGTTGCTAAGATTTATGCTAGGGATATGCATTTTGTTTAACGCCTACCTATTCCCAATTTTTACGCTGGAGATACAACAATTACTTAACAACTGAATAATGATCCTACAATGCATACATCAGTGATACACCATCTACTTCATTAGTGTGCCACGTCGCCACAGTGTTTATGCAAGCCACACAGCTGTCACTTACTGCCAACTCGTCATCCATTATCACGATTCATTCCCAAGCAACGAGAATCCAGGCACTGCCATGTTGGCTGGAAGGCACATGTTTATTCACCACCCAGGCAAAATAGCAGCCAGTTTTCTCTAGCCTTAATACTGAGTTCTGAACTGTGAGACTGTTTCTCCTATAGGTACTGATATCTACTTTGTACGTAATTCCTATATTCATATTCATCATGGTCTTTTCACGTCCTATTATTTTCACATTTTAAAAGATAGTTACTCCATATCTTGTCACATGGTGTATAGTTTCTTTATATCGTTTCTCGTATAGTCACTGATTTTTCTTACACTGAAACTGAAACCTTAGATCTGTGTTGATTCCCACTCCACAGAGTGGGCAATGCACAGTCTTTTTCCAAAGGATGAGGAAAAGGAGGAGGAGGAGGTTATAAGAGTAAGGGTTGCCTAGTAAAGGTGATGGTTAAAGAAAACGGTTTTAGGGCTGATTATGATATTATTACGTTGTTAGTTTTAGGGCTACCAATGGCATTCTTTGCATATGCTGTGACCCTGTAAGCTTCAGCGTGTCAGTCTAATTACGTATTTTATTTTTCATATTAAATGAAACCAACGATGTGCATTCAGTTACCTAGATATAAGAGATTTCAATGGCCATTTTCACATCCTTTCCAAGTCTGACCTGTCATATCAAAATGGATTAACATACATTCATGAATTTTAGTAAGAAGAAAAAGCAACTTAATATGTAGTTGAGGTAGAGTATTTTCCAGTCTTAAAATTATTTTTCTTCCTCAAGCTAAATGTAATAAACGCTGAGAAGAGAACGCAACGAGAGGAATTAACTTTCATGTTCAGAATAGTTCCTAATATTCAGTGCCATTCTAAATATAATGAATCTACATTATATTTTCCTTATACTAAACAGATACAGTGCTTATTTTCGAAACACTTTTCCTTCAGTAATATACTGTATTACAAGTTTTATCCACAGGTTCATACGAAACGGAAGCCCGGTAAACTCCAAGCTTAAGATGCGTTTCTCCCGCAGTCCTTCATTCTTTCTGTGGGGATAGAGTAGTAGTCAAAAGACTTGTATAACGAAGCAGTTAAGTCATCCAGTTATATCGGTGCCACCACGTGCAGGCGTCCCACTACAGCACCAATAACGATATATTTTGTCTAATGCTTCTTGAAACCAGCTGACTTTTTTTTTTTTACTTGCAACTACTGGACGATTTTATTGATGCTTGGAAAAGCGTCTGGCATTGACTTGGTTTATTAGGGATTTATCGAACACTTCAGTCCATAAAGGTATCGCAAGATGATAAACTGGCAGGCGATGGCAGGAATAATTTTTTTTTAAAGACGCCCCTGAACTCAGAGGGTTACTGGCCTCTTGTATGTTAATAAGGCAGACAAATTCGACTTTAATTCCTTCAGTCCGCTGACATCTTTTTCGTTTTATTTTTCGTACCACAAGATTTTTTTTTTTTTTTACTCAATTATTTATTACTTACTATCGGAGTGGAGGCTGAAGGGACAAGTGAAGGATTGCATGAAGAAGGATGGTTTGGGTTGGTGGAGAGAAAGAGAGAGAGAGAGAGAGAGAGAGAGACTTGGGGATCTTTTGTTTTTCACTGTCACGACTAATATATATATATATATATATATATATATATATATATATATATATATATATATATATATATATATATATATATTTGGTCTTGGGTCATAACGATACAAAAATAAAACGAAGCTCAAATAGAAGGTAACTGCTTCAACAAGTGTACTTGCTTTAACAAAACACGAAAAAGCTGAGAAAATAAATATAACTTCAAGGAAAACAACAAAAAAGCAGGTTCAGATTAATAGCACTAGATCTAGGAAAACAACTACGAAACACATTGAAAAATATACGTACGGAATCACAAATCTCAGAAAAAGGATCAAGGAACAAGCAAAGTAAACTAACCGAGGAAGCTACAAAACTACAAAAGATGAAAAATAAAGATCGCAAGAAACAGACAATCCTGGTAAAAGGCCACAAAAAATACGTTGAAATAAAACTGACTAAACTTGGATGCCAGGTATGATGAGGGAGGAAATTTGGGCAGAATACGGTGCGCGAGGATGGTGGTGGGGTGTCTGAGGGTTGCAGATGGGGGTAGGACTTAAAGCATTTGGAGGGGGTGAGGGATTTATTCGCTTACATAAACACGGTGGCATGAAATCTGATATTGGCCAATAGACTCGGTCGAGGAAATGGATATAAAATAGTGTTTATCTACAAACAAGAGATTCTAAGTCATGGTGTAACACTGGAAGCAAACTATTCGATATATTGGAAAGCGATCGGGTCGTAGGGAGTAATTTACTGGCTTGGCCTAATAACAAAATGGAACACACACACACACACACACACACACACACACACACACACACACACACACACACACAGCAAAGAGGATCACAATACTGACGCAAGTATGCACCGAGATCATGTTGGTTATAGTTTAGTGGTTTGCCATTAAACAAAAAACAAAAACAAAAAAAGAACTTGCATGGTGGAGCCAAATCCGCTATCTATGGTATTCCAGAGTAATATCTATACCTATGTACAGTATCTATCTGTCAATCTTCCCTTATCGATCCCCCCATCTAAACTTATACTCGTGTGTATATATATATATATATATATATATATATATATATATATATATATATATATATATATATATATATATATATATATATATATATATATATATATGTGGTAAAGTGGTAAGGTGTGCGTCTCGCACGCTGGTGGGCGGGGGTTCGTCTCCCCGCCAGAGTTGTCAAAACTTTGGGAAGCGTCCACCAACCCACTGACCACTTTGGCGGACACAAGGGGTGCTGTGGTTGAACCAGTGTCGCATATTAGTATGCTTGCACCCAGTCGGCTTAAGGCGGGCCGATTACACTTGGTTCACAGACTACACACACATCCAAAGCCACTCCAAAACTACAATTACACTCACATGCACTTCTCACCCTACATACAGTCTCTACCAGACAGCCTAAGCCACTTGGTAGAGATACATTGGCTGTATCGTCCCTGCTTCGGTAGGGATAGGCCGGTCCTGCAGTGGACCTCAACGGCTGATGATGATGATCATCTATATATATATATATATATATATATATATATATATATATATATATACGATGTAATATATATGTGTGTGTGTGTGTGAAGTCCAGTGGCGACGACACAGGTGTGAGAGGCGCGAACACTTGGGATAGTCTGATTTCTCCTTCATGAATTTCTTTACCCATGATTCAAGTATCTACAGCTAAATGATTTCTTTGACATTTTTATATGTACAGTACATATAGAGAGCTAGTTAGACAGATAGTTAGATAGATAGATAAATAAATAGACAGAGAATTGAGATAGACAAATACAAACATACATACTGTATATGAAAATATAGTACATATATGCCATTTCCAGTGGAGTTCAGTTTGGTAGTAATTGTTTGTTGTTGTCATCGTTGTTTAAGTCGCATCCAGTTGTGTCTCATACATATATACTCATAAATCTACTAAATCATATGATAATACATGCTCTAACTCCCAACACTTCCAGTTATGTCATTAATGTATTCCCACCTATTCTATCCAAGTGCGTGCAAACATCTCGTAATTAAACCTATCTCTTTGCACCACTAGTATGCCTATAACTCCCAAAGATAGGTCAAAATCACACTCGCGTTTCCAATTCACTTTCTTCCCCCTCATACACTCAGTCTTTATCTCTCTCTCACCATCCGTCCCTCTCTGCAACTACCCTCTCCTGCTAACACCTCGTCCAACGTCTTCTCCTTTCTCTACCGCCCATCCCACCTCCGGTTATTATTCCCTAGGTGGAAAGTCCAGGATGGGGGGAATAACCAGATTACCATTTTCTCTCCAGCCCCGACTCAGTGCTACTCCGTCCCACCCCTTCACCTTCATATATCTCGTCCTCCAAGTCCCTCCCTCCCTCTCTCTCTCTCTCTCTCTCTCTCTCTCTCTCTCTCTCTCTCTCTCTCTCTCTCTCTCTTTCTTCATTTTCCCCGGTGGCAGATTAAGTAGGGGATGAATCCACTAACCAGGTTACACTCGCTCAGTGCCAGGATTCTCCAGGTAGTTAACTGGATAGATGAGATAATAAGATCATTAATGGCCCCGTTATGTTAATGATTTGCGGGAGTAAAAATTTATCAGGCCGGGGCAAATTGCATTACTTCTTATCCACCTGTAAACGTGTTTTAATGAGTGAGGTGGGCAGCTGATATTACATGTAGTTATGATATATACTGAAGAAGTGGACAGATATTTACAATTTCAGATAGGTAACGAGAAAATATATATATATATATATATATATATATATATATATATATATATATATATATATATATATATATATATATAAGTGTATATTAAAGGAAAGCATAAGTTTGGGAAATGGTAGATGAGGGAATTCTGAACAAAAAATGTTATATGATCATAAGTCCAAATATCAGTTGTTACGAAGTTATAGTTACAGATGCCCTTATGAGGAAAAAAATGGTCTCCGTCGTAATTCCCCCACAACGTCATCGGTATTAACCCGCCCCATCCCGTCGACGTATGGGTACGTTGCAACGATTTGCATTTGCCAGTCCCACCGGCGTACCAGTACTTCGTGCAATTGCAAGGTCCCTAATTTGCACAATTTTCAATTTTCGCACGTGATTTTTCGTATGTATACACGGGACACCTTCCTCTATTCCTCTACAAGATGCCAAGCAGGGACAATGCCTTACACTGCATAACCTCCCCCCTCCCCCCCTCATGCCATTGTCTTGGCAAAGGACCTGTTTCCAGTGACCTGCCTAGTAAAGATATTCAGGGCCAGAGTGATTCCCCAATCGATGACAATGTGGAGGACAATGTTTACATAGCATTAGAAGAAGAAACAGTCAGAAATAATGATCAGGTAATGTGGCAAAAAAAGGTCAGGTATGGTGATTAGTTAGTAAGTGAAACAATGCTTATAATGCCTTTATTACTGCTTGAAAACCAATATACTCACATACTACATATACATTCGTACCAAGTAAATAAATAAATACCGTTTATGAGTGGATAAAATAGTTACCCTCCCATAGAACTCGTTTTCTTTGGTGCCAGCATGTTAGAAAACCCACTCAGGTAAGGAGGAACTCCTACCTGGATTGGGCACTTTAAACCTCAGGTGAGCAATTTCTCTAAGAATTTTCGATGTTTCTCACCAAAAGCGAAGGTTTTAGCAAAAAAAAAAAAATCGAAAATACCTCGGGACTAGGGGATGTCGGAGGTGCAGAAAACCTCGGGACGTGACGGGTTAACAGCTACGTAAGGGCGAAGATGTCGGCCAATGTTTATATAGCATACTTGCACAAGTGAGGATCGTGGGCCTCATACCTGCGTAGAAATGACAAGGACTAAACTGTCCGGGCGTCTCACATGTCATCTACAAGAACGGTTCGATAAAAAATCACTATAGAACTAGCCACAACACCTCCCTCACCCGTCAGCACCTCGAAAAACGTACTGAAATAATTGATAGCGAAAAAGAACTTCTTAGGCTCATGTTTCTCGAAGCACTTTACATTTCCGAAGTGTAACCTGCAGTTTACGCACAAGTAGTGGATTTATAAATCCTTTCAACATGGAAAAGATCACAAACATCGGTGGGCTAACTCATTTCACCAATGAGATAGCCACACATCTTCCATTACACACTCCTGGCCGACCAATCACGTGCTAGCACGTGTAGGCACACCTCTATAAAATGAGGTCTCACTCCACCTGCAATCGGGACTTTTATGCATGGTCGTGGAGAGGGAAGACGTGTTTTCTGAGCTCTCCTCTAGCTATAGGGCTGCCTCACCGGCATTAGTTTTCCTTTGTTTTCGCCACTAGGGCGTACTTTCAGTTAGGCTAGCTAGTATTCATTTTCCTCCCCTCCCTGTTAGAGATACAATAGGTGTTTGTATCTTTTCCTGAGTTTACCTTTGCTTATCGCCCACGGAGGGTCCCCCCCACTGATCGCTCTGGGGTGTGAACGGACACGGTCGGGCCTCCCTGGAGTGGTTTGAGAGGGCAACCTCAGATATACGTGTTTTGCCCCTGGTTGTTTGTCCCTTGATTGTCTTTTCTCCTTCTTCCCACCTCCCCCGTTAGGGAGGGGGGTTACTATGGAGGACGCCCCTGCTACCTCCCCTTCAGGGTGGGAGGTAGTCCTGACGACAATAGGCATGACCAGACTGACCACCCCCAGATGGGCGAACGCCAGACTTGTGCCCTGCTTGACGTCCCAGTAGACAATGCCACCTTTGTCACTCTCCATGCACTAGGTTCTACTCCCCTGTCCAGTCTCAGTCCCTTCCTTATCAAGAAGGTGATTGACCACTGTGCGGGAGAGGTCGAACAGGTAAAAAAACTTGCGAACGGAGATCTCCTGATTAAAACTTTTAATTCATCACAAGTGAAAGATTTGCTGAAACTGCGTAAATTCCACTGTTACGATGTTGAAGCCAAAATCCCAGTCTCCATGAATTCTTGTAAGGGTGTTGTCACTTGCGGGGATCTCATGGTGATGAGTGAGGACGAAATCGTAAGTGAATTGGTGCACCAAGACGTAATTGAGGCTAGATTCATCACTCACTACTCAGAAGGCATAAGGACGAAGACGGCAACCATTGTCTTGACGTTTGCCAAAGTGTCTCTTCCAAGTTCTGTCAAAGATGGATACGAAATTGTTCATGTTCGGCCTTACATCCCTAACTCTTTGCATTGCCTGAAATGCCAGCTGTATGGGCATGGTGCAAAGACTTGTCAGGCTTCCCAGCCAGTGTGTGGCAAGTGTGGAAGCCAGGGTCATGATGCGGACCATTGTACATCTGAGACGGTATGTTGCTTTCACTGCAAGGGCACTCACTCTACTTCCTCTAGGGACTGTCCCAAGTGGAAGGAGGAGAAGAGGTCTGCACAGTAAAGGCAACTGAGGGCATTTCCTATTACGAAGCTAGGAAAAAGGTGAAGGAGTTGCATGCAACTCCCACGCCGAATAGGTCCTATACTTCGGCGGTAATGTCCCGTCCTGTGATGTGCTCTGTAGAGATGCAGACTGATCTTGTTCTTCTCCATCCTGCCACTCACAGCACCTCTCCATCTTGGCCTCCCATCCGCTCCAACTCTCTCATTGACATCCCTAAGGCTTCAACCTATTCCCAGGCTGCTGCTGCCTCTCCATCAGTATGGCCTAAAGCGAAGCCCGACAAGTCTAGTAAAAGTAACATGACCACCCTCACAAAACAGTCTCGTCCTCATGTTCTTCCAGTTCCCACTCCAGCGAGGGAGAGGAAGGTTAGCTCTTCCTCGAGGGAGTCAGGGAACCTAGTAATTGACGACATTATGGAGGTTTCCGTGAACAAGCACCGGGATAGGTCCCCCGGTAGTCGCTCGCCTGCCGGCGGGCGACTAAAAAAGACTAAGCACACTGGCCCCCAATGTAAATCTTAAACCGCCGCATTCACTATATTACAGTGGAATTGTAGAGGTATTGGGAATAAATTACAAGATATAGCAATCTTGCTTTCCATACACAGGCCAGACGTTGTTTGTTTACAGGAGACGCGCCTGGAGGACCATCCTGATCCTTCACAGTTAAAACACTACCATCCGTATAGAAGATATGAAGGTCACGGAATTGCCATATACACACACAAATCACACCCACAAACGGAAGTGATTCTAAATTCTACTCTGGAAGTGGTCGCGTGCAGAGTAAAATTTAATAACACGTATCTGCCTATTTGCTCTCTGTACTGTCCTCCACATGGCCTCATTGATAGTGATGCTTTATATTCACTATTTGAACATCTGCCAGGGAATAAGTTAGTGTTGGGCGATTTTAATGCCCATCACTATCAATGGGGTAGCTTGAGGATTGATGGTCGTGGGGAGCAAGTAGCCGACCTAATACTACAGTCCAACCTCTGTCTTCTGAACGATGGTAGAGCGACTCGTGTAGATGATCGAACTGGTAACTTTTCAGCCTCCCTGGTATACATCAAGATTTCTCATGGGACCCTTACAACGACTCCTTGGGAAGTGATCATTTACCCATCTGTCTTTCTTAAGAAAATACACGTGACATCATTTCGGACTCTCCACCTCCAAAATTTAACTATAAGAAAGCAGATTGAGGATCCTTCTCAAGGATTGCCAATTTAGATATATCTGGGGAGACCATAGATGTTAAGGTCGAAAATGTAACTACTTCCATATTACACGCAGCTGAGGCTGCTATTCCCAAGACTTCTACAGTTCATGAGAAGCATAGAGCACATTGGTGGACGCCGGATTGCCGACAAGCATTAAGAAAACGCAATAGGAGATACAGGATTTTTGATAGTCAGCCCACTGAGGAAAATTTTATTGCATACAAACAGGCACAGGCTGAGGCAAGGAGAATAATAAGAAGGGCTAAACGTGACTCCTGGCGGTCCTTTGCGTCCACGGTGACTCGTACAACACCATTACATAAAGTCTGGTCCACTATAAGAATATTAAATAATAAACGCCCATACTTCCCTGTGACCACCCTGCAGGTGAATAACACCACCTATGATGAGCCCTTGGATGTTGCTCACATCCTCGCCAGGAGTTTTTCTCATGTAAGTACCTCAGCCAATTATGACCCGCGTTTTCAACATCGTAAATGCACGGCTGAGCTACAGATATTAGACTTTGCCACAGAAGACGTAGACTCCCCGTACAACCAAGAGTTTACGCTAGATGAACTGCTCCTTGCCCTTAAATCCTGTAAAGACACCACCCCTGGACCAGACACCATCACGTACGGTATGATCCAGCATCTTAATCAGTGCAGCCTGATTAAGATGTTAGCATTGTACAATGAGATTTGGGCGTCTCAAACGTTCCCAAACTCATGGCACTTTGCGCACGTCATACCGATACGCAAAGAGGCTGGTCGTCTTATGAATCCCACTTCATTTCGTCCTATTGTGTTGACTTCTTGTCTATGTAAGGTCATGGAACGAATGGTAAACAATAGGCTTCTTTTTGTTTTAGAGTCGAAGAATTTGTTAAATGATCAACAATGTGGCTTCCGTAAATACAGAAGTTCACTAGATCATTTAATGAATTTGGAGCATAGTATTGCAGAGGCATTTGCCAATAAAGAATTCATGATAGGGATGTTCTTGGACATCCATAAAGCCTATGACATGACATGGCAACACGGTGTACTAATGAAGCTCTATGCTTATGGTTTAAGAGGAAATTTGCCAATTTTTTGTTCAAATTTCTTAAGGGACAGAACTTTCTCTGTCAAATTGCCCCGTAACGTAACATCGGATATATTTATCCAGGAAAATGGGGTGCCGCAGGGAAGTGTGCTTAGTCCTACTTTATTTAGTATTATGATCAATGATATTCTGTCATCAGCTCCCATCCCCAGGAATCTTAAATACTCGCTGTATGCTGACGATTGTGCAATATGGCACTCCTCCCATAATGCACAATTTTCGGCTGGGCGGGTTCAAGCAGCCCTTGACTCCGTCCACCAATGGGCCTTGCAGTGCAGATTTAAGTTTTCCATACCTAAATGTGCCGCTGTAGTTTTTACAACTCGTAACGTCCCCGATTTGCGTTTATTTTTGGATAATTAAGCGGTACCTTTTCAAAATTCTGTAAAGTTTTTGGGCCTCCACTTTGATCGCAGAATGAATTTTAAATTTCACGTTAATACTTTGCTTGCTCGTTGTGATAAACCATTAAATGTCCTTAAGTATCTAGCTAGTACTACATGGGGTGTCGACAGAAAATCTTTATTAATGGTGTATTAGTCCCTTATTCGATCGAAGCTAGACTATGGCGCACAGGTGTATGGCTCAGCATCTGATGAAAGGATTGGATGTGTTGCAGAATAAATGCTTGCAAATGTGTCTTGGAGCTGTCCGGTGTACCCGTGTAGCTTGTATGGAAGTGGAGGCAAATGGGCCTCCCCTCCATATTCGCCGTGACCACCTGGCATTATCGTACAGGTTACGAACATTAAGGAAAAGCAATATCGGCAATGTGGCCTGTACCCCCCTGCGTCAATACCACCACCTTCTGCGGGGGGTGCGTCGGCCACTTCCCGTTCGCCTCCACTTACCGACTCAGGAGCTTGGTGTGGACCCCAGTGACTGTGACAAGTCGGTGTTTAAAATATAGCGCCTTGGGAGCCACCCGGCTTTACAGTGGATGTATCATGGCTCCCAGCACCAAAGGTCAAGGCGCCGGAGACGGAGGTCCACCACTTGTGTCGTAACTTCATCGTTCGTCACTTGGGGTCCCATCAATTGTACACCGACGGCTCCAAGTCGAGTGAATGTGTGGGTGCAAGTGTGTGGTCGACTGAATGTGCACTTAGGTATCGGTTGCCGACTCATACATCTGTGTTTACCTCCTAACTTTTTGCTATTGAGAAAGCCATAGACTATGCTCTCAATTCTAGGCATGACTCATTTGTCATATTTTCAGATTCAAAATCAGCCGTTCAGGCAATTGCATCTTGTACTACGGACTCTCACGAGATCCAGGGCCGCATCCTTAATAAGCTGCATTCATGCAACAAGTAATTCACGCTGATCTGGGTGCCTGGTCATTGTCGTATCTACGGCAATGAGCAGGCTGGCTTAATTGCAAAGTCGGCTGTAGAGCTCGAGGAGACTTGGGACGTTCCTCGTGATCTACGGTCGAGTCTCTCTCTCATAAAGAAATCAATAAATCTTCTGTGGCAAGATCATTGGACCAGACTTAATATTCCAATTTGCAAGCTGCACCTGGGCGACTGAGACACTGCCAACAATCCCAGTCGCCATGAAGAAAAAGTATTGGCACGGCTACGGCTCATTGCCACCATTTTAACTCACATGAAACCATATATGGAAAGACGCTTCCCACCGCACTGTGACATCTGTAATGCGGTGTTATCTATCAGTCATATCATCCTGCGCTGTCGGCGATTTATTCGTGAACGTCCTTCACTTATAAATTACTGCAGCGCAGTAGACGTCCCCTTCACCCTTTCCACCATCCTGGGTGATGGGGACATTGTTATGACTGATAAATTGATGGCTTTCCTGAGAGAGACCGGACTGATCAGAGTGATGTGACTTTTTTTACTGTATGGTTATGGTTTTTATCATCTGTAAATATGTATATATTGTACTGTTAATTAGGGTTGACAGTTGACATATTTGAAATAGTTCCTCCACCCACTGATCTATTTCTAATATTGATGTCCCCTACATTAAACCCCTTTCCTCGACTAACAGTCACCAGCTGATGAGTGCAAGTGTGCAATATAGAAAGGTATTGGGGACTTGCAGTCGATGGTGGTCTGCTGGGCGAGGTTCTTCACTTTTTGTACAAATTGTGTAAATACATTATACCATCTTGCTTAAGTTATTCTAATTAGGGCCGACAGCTGACGTATATGGAAATGTTTCTGACTCGTCTGGTTCCCTTTCATATATTGATGTCCCCTATATTAGGTTGTGTCTCGACTGACAGGCACCAGGTGATGAGTGCAGGTATGTAATGTAGAAAGGCATTTCATATCTGCAGTCGATGGTGTTCTCATGGTCGAGGCTTTTTTACCATTAGTGTAGGTCTAGTTATTTGTCTCTTAGGATTTATTATAGGTTAGCGATTTGTCTGTTAGGTGATTAGTTTTAGGGTCTTTAGATTAGGCATTTTAGTTTATAAGTAATATAAGGTTAAAAAAAATATTTAAAAAATAATATCATAATAAAAATAAAGCTACCAAAAAAAATAATAAAATAAAAATTATTATATATATATGTACGTGTGCATGAAAGTGTGTATGTTCATATGCATGGATGTGTGTATGTATGTATGTATGTATGTATGTATATAAATATGTTCGTATATATATGTATATATGTATCAATGTATTTACATATATATATTTTGCCTTAATGACCAGGGGCTCCGGCCCCAATGGTCGATAGGCAAAAAAAAAAGAAAAAAAAAATCCAATCACACTGATCTGAAGTTGTTCCGAGGAAGCAACGAAACGTTACCAAATCCAACAACATTTGGACAGCTTCTTACAGGTCTGAATGAAAATCGACGTAGCTTTGCCCGACGCATCGAGAACATTGAGCAGAAAGTAAACTATGCAGAAACGGCAGTTGCATTCAACCTCGTTTGCATACAGTGTATATATGTTTATCTATCTATCTATCTATATAGATAGATAGATAGATAGATAGATAGATAGATAGATAGATAGATATGAAGAGGACTGCTTAGTTATATTTACTTTTAACAACACACACGGGAGGACGATTTATATATATTTTAATATAAACTGAGGAGGAATGCAAAGTTAGAGTTAATCCATTTTCAGCTGGATAGAGACGAGATAGATTTATATATACTTCTTACCCAATAGAACTGTTTTCGCATATCTTTTTTCCACAGCCATTATTATTAAGATGACGCTGTTCCTATTAATCTCGCTCTTAACTAACGTTTTTATTTAGAATATATTAACAAAAGTTGAACGCTTTCACTATGAAAAAGTGTGAGTGGGAAGGAAAGGAGCACAAATAAGTAAGAGGCGGAATGAGGTGGGTGAGAGGAGGGGATAAAGCGAGGGTGACCGAGTAGCATGAGAGGAAGGATGAGTGTAATGAGGAGAGTGAATGGCATGACAGAGTGAAGAGGGAGAGAAGAAGGGGAGTGGGGTGAGTGGGATGAAAGGGACTGTGCTAGGCAGGTTGTGAAAGAGAGAGTAGTCTGAGTGGGGTGATACAGGGCGGGGGGGCATGGGCGAGAGGCAGAATGAACAAGGTGAGCGGGAGGGTGAGTGTGGCAACAGAGAGGATGACCTTGGAGCTATCGAGAGAGAGAGAGAGAGAGAGAGAGAGAGAGAGAGAGAGAGAGAGAGAGATGAAGGGTCTGGCAGGGCTGATGGGATGAGGTTCTTCTCACTGTGGTCAAGGGTCGCTGATGTTAATTAAAACCAGGTGGGGTTAAGGGCCCAGGTAACACACATGAACACATTCTTCCATGCATACAGTTACATGCATACACTGAGGAGTTTCAGGAGCACAGCTAGTCATGCACACACACATGGCTATACATGCCCCTTCGTTTACACACACACACACACACACACACACACACACACACACACACACACACACACACACACACACACACACAAGATGATAAAGTTGATGTACTCAAATGTGGATGGAATGGTATCTAAATTACTAGAGATGAATGATTATGTCAGAGAAAATGAACCACAAATAATATGCCTAACTGAAACAAAATTAACACCAAGGATATCCAATGACATACTAAACTTAGAGGAATACAATATATGGAGAAGAGACAGAAATTTTAAAAAAGGAGGAGGAATTATAATATTAACTAAGAAAAATCTAAAAGTCAAGGAAATAAAACTAGATATACCATCACAAGTAGAAATGATTGCAGTAGAGATCGCCACATCTGAAGGTAAAGTAATTGTAGCCAATTTGTACATGCCACCCAGATCAAACACATGGGAAAGAGACGAATATGAGGACCTGGCAGAGAGTACAATTCAGAGTAAAAGATCATTGCTACATAAAATGGAAGAGAAATCGGAAAGAATTATACTAACTGGGGACTTCAATACAAATATAAATTGGAATACTCTAGATATAAATAGCCAAGAAAGCTGTTGGGACCAAAAGCTCCTGGATCTCGTACAAGAGTTTTTTCTTAACGCAACATGTGAGGAAACCACCAGAAAAAGAGGACTTGATGTACCTTCAGTGCTAGATCTAATATTTACTAGGCAAGAAAATGATACTGACAGTTTAATATATCACCCTCCACTCGGCAAAAGCGATCATGCAGTACTAAATTATAACTTCAGGATAGCATATGACATAGTAAACAGCAATGACAGTTACAAAAAGAGCCTAAACTATAAAAAGGGAAATTATCAAGACCTAAAGAAGTATTTCTTAGAAGTTGATTGGGAAAATGAGCTTAGAGGACAAGATTTAAATGCTGTATAAAAAAAATTTTGTGAATTTTATGAAATAGGAGTCCAGAAGTACATCCCACAGCACAAAGAAGCAGATAAGAAAATACAGAAATGGTTCAATACAGAATGTAAAAAATCAAAAGAAAGGAGAGATTTGTTGTGGAATAGATACAGAATTCACAATAGTGAAAGGGCGTATGATAATTACAAACAGGCAAGAAACGACTATACAAGAATAAGGAGGGAAGCCCAAAAACAGTTTGAGGAGGATATAGTAAATAAAAGTAGTGATCAACCAAAGCTGTTTTACAGCTATATCAGAAGCAAAACCAAAGTAAAAGATATAATACAATCCATTACGGACGAGGGAATCACTTATACACAAGAGAAAGATATTTGTGAAGCACTAAATAAGAATTTCCAATTAGTTTTTACAGAAGAAAAAATTTTTGAGAGGGACTATGTGGAACACGCATGTCCACACATACTACCGGATATACAAATAGCAGAAAAAGTAATACAGGAGGAGTTAAGTAGATTAGACAGAGGAAAAGCAAGTGGTCCTGATGAAATTTCATGTTGGGTATTACGAGAATGTGCAAAGGAGTTAAGTAAACCATTATTTATAATTTTCAAGAAATCCTTGAGTCAAGGTAAACTACCTGATATTTGGAAAAAAGCAAATATTGTCCCCTTATTCAAGAAAGGAAATAGACAAAATCCACTCAACTACCGACCAGTATCACTGACCAGTGTTGTAAACAAGGTATTAGAAAAACTTATAAGAAAAGCTTGGGTAAATCATCTAGAAGAACACAGTATGATAACAGAAAGACAGTTTGGTTTCAGAAAAGGAAAATCATGTGTTACTAATCTGTTGAGCTACTATGGCAGAGTAACGAACACAATACAGGAAAGGGAAGGATGGGTGGACATTATCTATTTAGATTTCAAGAAAGCTTTTGACACAGTACCACACCAAAGACTTTTATGGAAACTGTACCATCAAGGAGGAATTCGAGGCAAACTGTTTTGTTGGATGCAAGACTTTCTCATAAAAAGAGAAATGAGGATAGTACTAAGAGGAAACTACTCATCATGGAAAGAAGTGACTAGTGGAGTACCACAAGGTTCAGTGCTGGCACCAATCATGTTTTTAGTGTATATAAATGATATAAACAGTAACACTGGAAATGAGAGCTATCTGAATATGTTTGCAGATGATGCAAAAATACAAAGGAGAATTACTAACACAGACTCTCGCAAAGAGCTACAAGAAGAATTAAATAAACTTCATGAATGGAGTAGTACATGGCAAATGGAATTCAATGTGGACAAGTGTCATGTAATCAAGTTTGGTAAAAGTGGAAAAAAGACCTGATTGGGATTATAAGTTAGGAAATAAAACCCTATACACATCAGAAAGAGAGAAAGACCTAGGTGTGATTATCAATAACAGACTATCTCCGACTGACCACATCAGCGAGAAGGTACGGAACATGTATACACTGCTTGCAAATATGAGAATAGCATTCACATACATAAATGAAGACATGCTAAGAAGGATAATAACATCATTCATTAGACCAACCCTGGAATATGCATCAGTAGTCTGGAGTCCTCATCTCAAAAAGCATATAGACAAGATTGAAAAAGTTCAAAGGGCCGCTACAAGATGGATACCAAGCTTAAGGGTCTTAAGCTACGAAGAAAGACTAAATAAACTGAATCTACCAACTTTACAGGAGAGAAGGAAACGAGATGACATGATAATGCTATATAAGTGCATATCAGGAAAGGAGAAAATAGACATAAATGATTACTTAACATATGGAGAAGCATCAGCAAGAGGACACTGCAAAAAACTGCATAAGAAGAGAGGTGATAAAGACGTAAGGAAATTCAGTTTCCCAAACAGAGCAATTGATCAGTGGAATGTACTACCGAATGAAATAGTGTGTGCCAAAACAATTCACAAATTTAAGGATATGTACGATAAATATGGTTTAAGACACGGGACAGTACGAGCTTGACTCATTCCTGTAAAGATACAATTAGGTAAGGTAAGGTAAGAACACACACACAAGGCATCTCCTTCAGAACGCCAGGGAAGACTGGCAGAATACACAAAACGTGGGTCATAATCCCGTTGTCGCTAATAACAGCGGCAGCAGCATTCCAATAGCGCCTCTATTTGGGTATTTGCACCAGATATGGGGAACTAAGTGGTTCCGATACAGGCTAGGTATTGGTACTCTCTGCGAGCTGCAATGAGGTGGAATCCGTGAACACGGAGGAGAGTTCCTTGGTTAGTATAGTTTGTGGGTTTACTTCAGGTAGTTTACTTCAATTCATTCGACAGTATGAAGCAAATGGCTTTCAATAACTGCTGACATCATCAATGATTATGTTCTGAATCAGACAGGTTTCTTATACTGTTTGGTAAAGAAAAGCAGTTTTTCTTTCAGGGGGAGTAAACCGATCAGAGTTAACTGTTGTACCGGTACACTAAGATATCTTTTTCTCTGTGGCGCCATCCATCCCAGGAGTATTATCGCCATTTGTCAATTATATTTTCCTCTGATATATCGGATCCGGATGTCTTCCAGAATGATGAATATCACTGACATTTGTCTTCTCTCCAGCCAGCTTCATTTCTGTAGTTGGTTAGTTTCTCTTGTAAAGAGCGACGATGTTGATAAAGTTTAGAGTTGTATTAGAAACGTCATCTGAGTTTAGCAATACAGTATTTGGAGGAATATAATAGTCTTATCGGGTTCTCGTCCTATAAACCCTTGAACTAGGTTAACAAAGTCATTAATATGTGAACAAGTCTGTGTGAGATAGTCAATTTATCAACCTACAAGTAAATAACTATCTATCTATCTACCTATCTATTCCTGACTAAATGATTTTATTTCCTCCTCTTAAGGCACTCCACCGTCCTTCATATAGGCTACAGTACCATCTTGAATTCCACACAAATAGATAAGCAGATACCTCTAACCTTCTCCACCAATTCATTGACTGAGCCAGTCTATGCCGGGTTTTACGTGTAAGTTTTTGTCTCATTTCCCCATCTCCTGCCTGACCTTTTGCTGCTACGCTTTCAATCTCTTGGAATCCAGCCAGTCAGCCTCTTGCTCCATCGCTTAACCCTTATTCTTGCTGCATGACCTGCCCACTCCCCAGTTCTGTTCTTTTATAACTTCAGTAATGTCACTCACCCCTCTCTCACCCAAGATGATCTCATCCTGTCTCTCAGAGAAATTCCCAACACAAACTTTTCCATTGTTCTTTGAGAACGGATTAATTAGTTTTCCATTGATTTTGTCAGTTTCCAGGTCTCACAACCGTACGTCATTGCTGGCATGATACATTTGTTATATACTTTTCGCTTCATACATAATGGCAAGCTACTATTCATGGTTATTTTATGTTTACCGAAAGCTTTCATCCAATTGTAATGTGCCTTTTTATTTCGTTTTCATGGTGTTTCATTATTTGTAGGATTGCACCAAGTAACTGCATTCTTCAGCTACTTCAAGAATTCCTTCATTTACTTTGGTGACTCTGTTTGGTGTATTTGAATCAAACATTGGTTTTACTCTGGTTCATCTTTAGTCCTACTCTGAGACTTGCTCTAATTAAGCCATTTAACATTCCCTACAATGTCTCTGCTGTTTCTGAAATCAGGACGATGTCATCTGCAAATCTTAATGGTTCAAGTTTCTTCCATCAATGTTTACTCTGCTCTTCTCCCAATCTAGCTTTCTGGAAATGTTTTCAAGTCTTGCTGTAAATAAGTTTGGTGAAACTGTATCTCCCTGATGCACGCCTTTCACAATCATAATTTTTTTTTAGTCTTCATGTAAATTAACAGTGGCAGTTCCCTCTTTCTATGTGATTTTGAGCGGTTTTAAAATGTTCTCGTTTACTCCTTGTTCCCGCAATGAACTTATAACTGCTGTGTGCTCCACTGAGTCGAAGGCCTTTTCGTACTGGTAATCGACAAAATCTAAGCACAGTGGTTTATTATATTCTTTTGTTTTCTCACTTAGCTGATTCATTGTGTGTACAGCATCAGTAGTCGTATACCCTCTTTGGAATCCTGTCTGTTCACGAGGTTGGATTTCATCCAGATCTGATATTCTGTTTGTAAGGAGTTTAGTGAAGAGTTTGTAACTGATGATAAGCTAATGGGTCGATTGTTACTGAAATCTTTGAGTCGCCTTTCTTTTAAAGCGAAACACTTATTGCATTACACCATGTTTTAGGAATTTTCTTTATCTTAATACAGTGAGAAAACAAGTGGGAGAGCCTGTTTTGAACTTCTGCATCCGACAGTAAAGCTGCTACTATTCCATCTTCTGATGTCTTCCCTGATTTCATACTTTTGACAGAAATGTTTACTTCGTCTTGTGTCAAATGAAAAGTCAGTTATCAGTACTGTTGTCTTTTTTGCCCACAGTTCTTTGTAAAATTCCTCAACTCTCTTCACCATCCTGCCTCTGTATTAAATTACTTCATCATTTGTGTCTTTAAGCGATATGATTTGTTGCTTTCCTGGTGCCATTGTGCTTCGGACCGGTTTCAGACTTTTTCCTTTTCGGAAATCTATTTATCTACGAGTATCAATCTATCTATTTCTCTATAGATAAATAGACAGATAGATATAGTCTCCGCATACTTCATGGTATTCAGCATTTTGAAACCCTGAATTATGAGAAAGGAAACGGCATGGCCCATTGTTCTGTTGAGCAATATCCTGCTCGGTGTGTGGCCATGTTCCCAACACTACCTACCCCATTTACAGCAGTGGGAATACGAATGATGATGATGATGATGATGATGATGATGATGATGATACTCTGGTGAGAAGCGTAATGATGATGATACATGAGACGTCAGGAATATTTAATAATCACCATCAAATCCATAAAGAACCAATGTGTGTAATTTTTCACCAGCCATAAAACCCCACATACCTTGCTACTCGCAACAAAAAAAAACAAAAATGGAAGATATGGAAGAGAAAGCTGTTGCCAGCATTCCTCAGAGAACGGAATTCAACACTCGATTTACCACATTCTAATAATTACACTTATTTTCTTGTGAACTACTTTTTGCGGATATTTTCTTACCCGAGAAGCATCAAATGTGGTGGCCTTCGGTGGGTGGCGTGCGTCCTGAGCGGCAGAGATCTTTAGTCTATTTATCCCCTGCAATTATAACTTTTTTTCTGTATAGAGGATCAGAGAATTCTTTAGCCTTGGAGCTACAAATGGAGGGTGACACACACACACACACACACACACACACACACACACACACACACACACACACACACACACCGCTCGCTGGCGCAGTGGTAACGTTCTCGCTTGCCATCTGGTAGACGGGAGTTCGCGCCTCGCTCAGGTTGCGAAAAGTTTCACTGAAGAAGTGGGTGGTTACTGTCCACCTCGAGCAAGGGGACGGGTGTGTGGGTATGTGAAGGTCACAGCCTTGCCCTTAGGTCGAACTATATGAGCTCTCAGCTCCCTTCCGGGAGGGTAAAATGCTGACGATCACGACCATCAAGTGATCCTGACCGACCCGGTGAATTACACACGAGAGAGAAAGAGAGAGAGAGAGAGAGAGAAACATTAATGGAAACCGGAAAGGGTGAGGAGCAAGGCTTAAAAATATGTAGCAGAAAAGACACAGAAAAAGACGGGGGGAGGGGGAAGGGAGAAAAGAGAAAAATAGAGAAAAGATGAAGATCAAAGAACAGAAATGAAAGAGCGAGGATAATGAAGAGGAAGTGGAAAGGGCGGGGAGATGGAGGGAAGAGAGGACGAGAATGATGGTAGTGGTGTGGCGGCAACGACGATGATGACTATGACGACGACGATGATGGTGACGAAAATGCTGCTGCTGCTATTGATGATGATGATGATGATGAAGATGAAGATGAGGAGGAGGAGGAGGAGGAGGAGTAGAGGGAAGAAGGATGGAAGATGGAGGAGGAGGGGGGGGTGGAGGAGGAAGAGGAAGAGAGAGGAGGAAGATGTGAGAGAAAGAGGAGGCGGGAGAAGAAGGCGGAAGAAGAGGAGGGAAGAAGGAGGAGGAGGGAGAAGGAGGGAAGATGGAGGTGAAGGAGGGATGATGAAGAAGGAGGAGGAGGACGAGGAGGAGGAGGAGAGGCGAGGAAGAAAGCGAAGGGGAAAGAGGAGGCTTAAGACAAAGAATAAAATGAAAAACACGAGGAGGAAGAGGAAAAAGAAGGTTGGGGGGACGAGGGTGTTGGAGAGAAGAAGCATGAAAAGAATATAAGACGTAGAGGAGAGAATCAAGGAGAAATAGAGGCAGGGAAGAATATGAATAAAAGAGAAGAGTGAAACAGAAACATTGAAGAAAGGCAAGCAATGACAGAGGAAGAGAAAACGGAAGTAGAGAATGGGAACAAAGACGAAAACGAGAGAGAGAGAGAGAGAGAGAGAGAGAATCACACTGAAACAGATGAACTAAAAAAAAAAAATCTAACAAGAAGCAAAATGAAGGTAACCGAAAGTTTCACAAAAAGGGAACTGAAGAAACATAGAGGAATGAAGTCTGAAGGCAAGCAATCGGAAGTTTGGTTTACGATTTAGGAAGCGAAATGCACGGAAATGCTGGAAATAGTACAAGAATTTTCCTCTGATTTTACAGTGGTATATCATGGTCGGAAACTCAACTCAGCATTGAAGATTGGTGGACACAGTGATCCTCAACATTAAAAGTAATAAGGGCTTTGAGATTAAGGAAGAGTGATAAGGCACGAGGTATGATGGTCTAACCACTGCTGTTTTTAAGGTTTTAAGTGACTTCATTAAATGAACGAATAAAGCTCATCACTGTATTTAGAACTGAAAGTTGTATCCAGATCAGCGAAAGGCGTGTCTGTTCTTCTGCTTCCCAGAAAAGTTCCCATAAAAAGCCTAAAGAACTACCAGCCAATTAGACTTCCTGCTGTGTACAAACTTTTCAGAAAACTCTTATCAAATCAAATAAGGCAAGCCCTACATTACAGTAGCTGCACACCTGCCGAGAAAACAGGCTGGATCTGTGGTGGGTTTTTTTACCAACAGGTCATGCTTGTTAATTTTAAATAGTAGTAGGGAAAGCGTTGAGGCTTGGGCCACAACATTTATTAAGAGAAACCATTTTGTTTACCCGAAACAACTACAGTGGTAGGAGCAATTCAAAGACAAGAAAAAGATACACATATTAAAGCAGTAGAGAATATTTGCCGTGAGGCCATCATCATCATCATAAATTTCAAACGGAAAGCCAGAAGATACCATTTTCAAAATGCTTTGCCCAAGAAACATTTCATCGACTTATCAATTCCATGCCCACTGAACATTTTCAAAAATTTAGACTGGCAAGGCAAAGAAATTATGCTAACAACAAAGTTAAGCAATATAACAGTCTTAGATTTCCAGACAATTTATTTATATTTAGCGAATCAGAAGAGGAACTACTGGACAGGATAAGTGATTTGAACAGGGAGGGCCTAAAAGTAGGTAAACAATGAATATGAAGAAGACGGAAATTATGCTTAAACATACATATTCATTCACTTTCAGTAAAAGCAGGATATGAGGTATCAACATGCGTTGAACATTACATGTACCTGCATCAAGAATTTCAGATAGGGTCGACCCATGACAATGATATCAAACAAAACACAGGAATGGGACGAATGACTTTTAAAAAACTAAGTAAGTGTATGAACAACAAACAACTGTCATTATATATTTTTAAAAAGTTATATATATTTAGTTTGTCCTTCTATTTCAAACTTATGAATCGGAAAAGTGCAGTTTACGAATAACCTCTACATGTAAGTGAAGGGGTATTCAGAGAGGAACGGATAAAATTGCCTTTCACGTGTAGGAATAAAAGTAGAACATCCTGGATAAGAAAGCATATTGAAATATTGTATATAATCACTCCTGTCAAACAGCATAAATGAATGTGGGCAGTTCACGTACGTCGCACAAGAGATAACAAACAGACAACCAGGGTAACTGAGTTTCAACCCACAGATGATGTGAAAGAGGCAGAGGACAAGATGGCGGGATGAGATGCTGAGAAGGGACTGAAGTGAGCAGACAAACAATCAACAGGTATGTGCCGAGAAGGACTGAAGAAGCCTTTCTATCCTACAGTGGACTGGCTCAGGTTGAAATTATTATAAAAAGAAATAGAAATAATAACAAAAATAATTACTAGTTGTAATAGTAGTAATTATTATTATTATTATTATTATTATTATTATTATTATTGTGTAGTGGTAGGTGGGGCGCTCACCATCCACTCACTCGATGTAGTGCTGCTCTCAAATGACTGCCCTTTCCTTCCTCCCTTCCTTCTTTCCTTCCTTCCTCTTCAGCCTTTCTTTCCTTTAGTCTTTCCTCCTCCATCTGTTAATGGTTGACTCTAACTGAATGACAGCCAGATGGTTTCCTGTACACCAGGAATCCATTTAAGGTTACTACGCTGGGTGGTAACCATAAAACCAAATTATGGCGCATGGTGGTTTAGTGGTTAATTAAGGCGTTCCAATTGGACTGAGCCTGGCTAGGTTTAGATCGAAGGGGTGGTTGGGGTTTACTGTTCACGTAATGCCACTCAGGGATGAATGAGGCTGGTCACTTTCATCTTAAATGCCAGGACCAACTTGCTTAGCCCCGAACTCCTACGCCCCTCATGGGGCAACGCAGGATTATATGCTGCTGAATTATTATTATTATTATTATTATTATTATTATTATTAAGGCCACCCTTTGCGGGATTAGGGCGTCGGGCTTTAGAGAGAGAGATAGATTATTATTATTATTATTATATTATTATTATTTTTGCTATTATTATTATGATAGTGATGATGATGATGATGATTATTATTATTGCTATTATTATATTATAATGATGATGATGATGATGATGATGATGATGATGATGATGATGATGATGATGATAATTATCATTATTACCATTACTACTACTACTATTGTAACAACGAAAACAAAGATACTAGTAACTTAAGAAACTTATGTGAGAGGAAGAAGATAAAGACACAAATATGAAGTGAGATGGTAACCATAAAAACGTTAATGAAATCTGTGTGTGTGTGTGTGTGTGTGTGTGTGTGTGTGTGTGTGTGTGTGTGTGTGTGTGTGTGTGTGTGTGTGTTCCGTTTTCTCCTTCCCTTTATATATTTCTGTGCATGGTCTACACATGCTTCTTTTTCTGTGTTATCTTTTTCTGTCAGTATTTCATTCTGTGTCTCAGTCACTGTCCGTTTCTGTCTCAGCCTTTTTTGTCTGCCGTTGTCTGTCTGTCTATCTCGTCTGTCTGCCTGTCTGTCTGCCTACATGTTTGTTCGTGTCTGTCTGCCTGTCTGTTTGTATGTTCGTTTGCTGTCTGTCTGTTTGTCTGTCTGCTTAAATATCCTCTTACTGTCTGTCTACAGAAATGTATGTGCCTGTCTGTCCATGTGTGTGTGTGTGTGTGTGTGTGTGTGTGTGTGTGTGTGTGTGTGTGTGTGTGTGTGTGTGTGTGTGTGTGTGTGGCCGCTTGCCGTCTGTCTGTCTATCCTTCTGTGTCAGTTTCTCCATCTGCCGTCTGCTTGTCAGTCTGTCTGCCTGTCTAGCTCAACCTGTCGTTCAAATTAGCATTCAAGCTGGCCCCATTTTACTTCAGTGACCTCGTTAACTCACTTTGTCTCGCGCAGCTGAGAGACAGACAGACAGACAGACAGAGACAGACAGAGAGAGGAGGGGGAACTTAAGAGTACTGCACAGTGAAAACTAGAATGAGAAGATACATGCAAGTTAAATAAAGTGACAGCGTGGCAGTAAGTTTGGTGCACTCAGCATTCACCCCAAGACAACATTTACCAAGGCACTACTTTTTCTGTTGTTGTTGTTATTCTAGTCATCCTTCTGTTTCTCGTTTTCATTCCAAAAAAATTTCTTTGTTCATACAGTGACTTATCAACTTTTTTTTTTTTTTTTTACCACGTCTTTTGATACTGGGTTTTGTATTCATGTTAACTTTCTTTTTTTTTTTTCCTCCTCAAATCCGTAAGGTTGTTTTCATTTATCCTTTTGTTGCCACTTTGAGAATCTGTTTTATTGAAATGTTTTATCTTCTTCATTTCCAAAGAATTTCCATCTGCGTTTTTAAAAAGTCATCACATGAATGTTTTCGTTGTCATTTTGAGCTTTTCATATCCAAAATACTTTCAGTTGTATTCTCGAAATTCTTGGATTATTGTGAAGTTTTCATCTCTAACATGCTTTCAGTTTTATTGTTCTCAAACTTATTTAGTGATCGTTTTCAAGCGTTTTAGCATCGTAAGTACAGCATTGTTACCAGCCGCGATTGCGATGCGATATTATTTTCAGTTTGTCTGTCTGTTTGTGTGCCTGCCTGTGTGTGTGTCTCTGTGGGAGTTAGCACGATAACTTCGCATCCGCTCAAGATATCATCACAAAAAATTACAGTCGTTTAGTACGAATGAAAATCTCGGACGAGTTCGAAATTGGTGAAAGTAGGTCAAGGCCAAGGTTATAGTCCGAGCCACGCTCCGGTACGGCCTGTGGACCCTCCAAAGAAACGTCATTTGTGGCAATTTGGAGCTGCTGATTGGGAGGCCCTCAGGCAGTACTTCTTTGATTTTACCTGGAATGATTATTGCTTCCATGGCCGGGAGCCATCTGAATGTGCCTTGTGCATTACGGAGGTTATTCTCTTGGGCATGGAAGCATACGTTTCTTTCTCATATCCTCTGACTAATGAAAGAAAGCCTTGGTTTAATCACGCTTGTTTTAATGCCGTCCACAACAAGGAGAGGGCCTATAGAAGGTACCAGACCCAACCCACCCCTGAATCACATCTTTTTTATGTTTCTGCCCGGAATCGTGCTAAGTCTGTTCTTCGCTCTGCTAAAAATAATTTCATCCGTACTAAATGCTCTCAAGTCTCCAAATCGAGTTCTTCCCTTTCCTTCTGGTACCTTGGCAAAAACCTTCCTGACAACTTTACCTCATCATCCTTCCCTCCTTTTGTCTACTTTTGGCTCTGTACCTATTTCTTCTACAGATAACGCAGATCTCTTCGCTCAGACTTTCTCTAAATCCAACTTAGTCGATTCTAGTGCTGTTCCTCTATCACATCCCCCCTCTGACTTCCTCATGGCTGACATTAAAATTTCTTCAGCAGACGTATTTTCTGTCATCACTGGCCTCAGTACTTACAAGGCAAATGGGCCTGATGGAGTCCCTACTCTTGTCCTCAAGAACTGTGCTTCTGTGCTTACACTCTGCCTACCCTTTCGCCTTTGTCTGTCAACTTGTACCTTTCCCTCTTACTGGAAGTTTGCTCTCATCCAGCCAGTTCCGAAGAAGGGTGACCATTCCCAACCCTCTAACTATCGCCCAATTACTTTAACATCCTGTGTCTCAAAAGTTTTCGAGGCTATTCTTAACAGAACACTTTTAAAGCATCTTTCCTATCATAACCTCTCTGATCATCAGTATGGGTTCCGTCAGGGACGCTCCACTGGCGGTCTTAACACCTACCCGTCAGACTCCTGGTCATCCTCCTTTCGGGACATTGGTGAAAGCTTTGCCATTGCACTTGAGATCTCAAAGGCTTTCGATCGAGTCTGGCATAAATCTTTAATTTCCAAACTGCCCTCTTACGGTTTCTATCCTTCGATCTGTGCCTTGATCAATAGCTACCTTTCTGGTCGTTCTATAGCTGCTGTTGTAGAGGGCCATCGTTCTTCTTCTTGTAGACGGCCATCGTTCTTCTCCTAGATCTATCAATAGTGGTGTTCCTCAGGGCTCTGTCCTATCGCCAGCTCTCTTCCTTTTATTCATCAATGTCCTTCTAAGCTGTACATCCAACCCTATCCACTGATACTCTGATGATTCCACCCTTCACTTTTCCATTCGGTTCCCGCAACGTCCATCTCAACAGTTACTTCAACAAACAAGGGATGAGGCTATGGCACACCTAATGTTTGCATTGGCTCGCATCTGTGACTGGGATAAAAATAATCTTGTTGTTTTTAATGCACCAAAACCTCAGTCCTTACACCTATCAACCCGACAATATCTTCCACAGGAGTACCCACTAATGTTTAATAATATCCAGCTTAATCCCATATCATCCTTAAACATGCTTGGGGTTTCATTCCCTCTGGGCTTATCTTGAAAAGATCATTACATCTCTTGTAATTTCTGCTTCCAAAAGATTAGGTGTGCTAAGCCGATTTCGTACCTTCTGTACCCCTGCACACTTGTTGACTTTATACAAAGATTTCATTCGCCCCGTTTTAGAGTGCAACTCTCACGTGTAGGGAAGATCCCCACATACAGCTCTTCTCAATAGGATGGAGTCAAAAGCTTTTCGTCTCATCAACTCTCTTCCTCTTACTGGCTCCCTTCAACCTTTGTCTTTTCGCTGCAGTGTTGCATCTTAATATCTTTTCTCTTGCTACTTCAGTGGTCACTGCTCCTCTGAAATGTCTGCTTGCATCCCTCCACCTCTACGTCGGGTGCGTAGCACCCGTGTAGCAACAAATTCTCATCTCTTTTCTGTTCAGCTCTCTAATGCAAGAGTTAACCGTTACTCCAAGTCCTTCATTTATTCAACAGGTTAACTCTGGAACAGTTCCCCTCTGTCTGTATTTCCTACTTCCTATGATCTCCAGTCTTTTAAATGCTGTGTGTCCAGGGATCTCGAAATGAACGGGTCTTGAATTTGGCTCTCTTTCGTATTTTTTTTTTTCTTGGAAGGAACAGTTTGCGGGCTCCTGGCCTTTGGTTCCTTCTTCCTTGCATTTAAAAAAAAAAATGTATCGGCTCGCGGCTGGTGTGATTCCCCTTTACGGGGGCCCTCTAGTTTTATTTTTATTTTGAAAAGTTTTCGAATGTTTTCTGGTCTAAAGCTTGATTTCTGTGTTCACATTTGTACCAAAACACTTTGTTTCTTGCATTTGTATATAAAAACTTTGTTTCGTTGTTTCTTTTTTTTTCATTCTCTCTCTCTCTCTCTCTCTCTCTTTGCCAGTTCCCACACATTCTCTCGCTTCTCCTTCACTCTTACATTTGCATTCACTTCACTAACCTTTCTTTAATTACCCCCGTCCCCGCTTTAATTGCTCTTTCTCATTCTCTCCTACTTAGTGTGTGTGTGTGTGTGTGTGTGTGTGTGTGTGTGTGTGTGTGTGAGAGAGATTCCTATACTACCTTCAATGCAAACATTATTTCTATCTCTAAAAGTATTGAAATTCTGGGTGTTTTGCTTAACAGTACCCTCAGCTGGACCACTCATGTCAGACCACTGGCTAATATCGCCTCAAAGAAACTTGGCGTCAGATACAACCTTACTAAACCTTTCTGTACGAAAGACAATTCCTGAGTTAAATAAAGCCTCCTGGTAGCAGCAGGAAAAAACGAAGGAAGACGTAACTCAATATCAAAAAATCAGTGAAGGCTATCATATAACGTCGATAATCCAGTCTCTTCTAGGCTAAGCTAAGTACCTGTACAATAATGTGGAAGTGGCAAAGGTAAAGTACAATACACTTCATCGTAGAGATCTATTGTCGTGCAGGGGTTACAGTATGGAAGGCCGCACCTGATCCATTCATTGTGGGGAAGGAATATCCTGAATTGGGTAAAACAATCTGGAAGTGTTAAGTACGTCATTGTAGCGAAAGGTATTTACAGACAGAAAAGTGTGCCAGCCCAAGCGCGCACAAACCACCTAAGCTCTGTTTAATAAATGGAAAATACGAGAAAAATGACGCATTGGCTTAAATGGCTTAATAGTATTTCCCCATTCGTTATATCCGGCCTGGAGAAAATATTGCCACACTCATTTTGCTCCCTTTTTCATTTTGGCACCAACAATTTACGTGGCCCTATATATTGTCCCCCACCCCGCCGTTACCACTATCACCACCACCACCTGCGTACTCACTTACCCTTACCCTATCACCACCACCACCTGCGTACTCACTTATCCTTACCCTATCACCACCACCACCTGCGTACTCACTTATCCTTACCCTATCACCACCACCACCTGCGTACTCACTTATCCTTACCCTATCACCACCACCACCTGCGTACTCACTTATCCTTACCCTATCACCACCACCACCTGCGTACTCACTTATCCTTACCCTATCACCACCACCACCTGCGTACTCACTTATCCTTACCCTATCACCACCACCACCTGCGTACTCACTTATCCTTACCCTATCACCACCACCACCTGCGTACTCACTTATCCTTACCCTATCACCACCACCACCTGTGTACTCACTTCATCCTTACCCTATCACCACCACCACCTGCGTACTCACTTATCCTTACCCTATCACCACCACCACCTGCGTACTCACTTCTCCTTACCCTATCACCACCACCACCTGCGTACTCACTTCATCCTTACCCTTCTCTCTTCTAAGCTAAAACATTGTTAATCCTCTCATGGATGGGACAACCCAATAATTATATTACCGCTAATGCTAGACGAATCTTATTATCTGTCTTGAATCATGGGAACTTGGGAGTATGAGTACTATTACTGTTACTTCTCCAATAGTAGGAACAAGATTAGTATTCCATTATAGTGAACGACGTACGATTTTATGCAGCTGAGAATCCCTGGAACCTGAGTTCAACCCTTTGGCTCTGAATACGATCTCCACCACCACCACCCACACCTGGTCACCTCATCCACACCCTCACCTCACCACCCTCTAAAGCACCCTTGCACTACGAGGCATATCCCAGTAAAGAACGACATCGTCTGGTCAGAGTAACTACGTATCGATAGTAAACGCCGTCCTCCGTCCTTTGAGAGTCGAAGGCCCTGTTGCAACTGCCCGTGAGATTAGACAGAATAAAATTTGTGTAACTGTTTTCTGTGTTAAAGTACTATCAAATTCGGCATTAGAATCTTAGGTTTTCAAATTACAGTATATAATGCTGTTTATAAAGCTGATATTCCATCCACAAGATAAACTCGTTCTCTCTGTATCAAAACATATTTTCCTATCAGAATTCCACTTATTAAATTCACGAAATAGTGAAAGTATTGGAAAAAAAAAATACATAGAAGAAAACTAGTGGAACAGAAGCCATGAATCAACGTACTTGAGTTGTCTAAGCTGGGCTGGATTAAAAATGTGGAGAAGTTTGTGAGGAAAGATGTGGAACAAGGATATCTGATGAACAGAGAGCTGAACTGTGTTAAAATTGCATATTTATACAGAAAGAATATATTTGAAAAGTGTGTTAAAAAAGGTATATATAAATGAGTTTGATCGTAAAAGGAGGCATGGAAGGCCAAGAAGGTGGGTGAACAATGAGGCCTGAATGAATGTGGAAATAATGAAATATGGAAACTGAAGAAGCAAATCAGAAGACTATACCAGTACAAGTATATGAAAGAATGAAGTACGAGCGAAAATGAGTGTGTTATAATCTGCACCCCCTTTTTAACCTCTTCATTCCGATGACGTATTTTTATTTCATTCTTGCTATCAACAGACGATTTTATTTCAATAAGGAGAGATCTTTTGTAGTAAAGGACTTAAGGAAGGTTATATCTACCCCTTCTTATTCAAAAAGTCTTCCTTAATTCAACTTTAATAGTCTGGAGAAAGAAAAAGGAAAATACGTAATAGGACTGAAGAAGTTAACATCATAATTGACAGAAATGTCTCCATCCTAAAGTGATTTTCAGGCAAATTTTTGTGTGGACTGTTAGGCCTATACAGTAGAGGAGAGAACTTAGAAGACCTTATTGATAGGTGAACAGAGATATGGCTAACATTAGAAAGTGGATCCAGTGATGATAGTTCTGCAACTTTCGTGCCTCCCTGTTCCAGCTTCTTGGGCTCTTGCATCCCCATGAGTGGGAAGGTGGGATAATGATGATAATGAATTGACCATATTCCCTAGCAGAAACACTTAAGTAAGAAATAATTTACTAAATTACTGGTACAAAGTCAGCAATCACTGTGATCAACAAACATTCTTCTTCAATAGAATGTATCATCAGTGTACGAGTATCATCAGACTCTACCTGAACTCCACGTGTTTTCATTAAAGGACTTAAGTAAAATCATACATACCAACGCTTTTATGGCGTATTCTGTTCCACCTAACGGCAGAGTATTTTATTCCAGTTAGAGTGAGTCACAGGATCTTGAGTGATACTGCTGGTACGGTACCAATAACCCTCTTATGGTCGAGACGCATCCATTAATATGTTTTAACGTCAGACGATTTACTGAGTCATACGAGCCTGGGGGGGGGGTGATACTCTATTATATTTACGATCGATACTCTGCCGTAACTTAGACTTTTTTGCAGGAGGAACAAGGACAGGAGAGGGCCAAGTTGTCCAACGTCCCCTGTTCCTCATACAAAGAGCACATCTCAGTTACGAGAGAAAAACTATCGTAAGTTATATATGTACTGAGCACGACGAATAAGGAAAGGATAGTGCGCATGTCTTTAGCTCTTCCTGCAGAGGCAAAATTAAGTTGTGACCGGGGTTCGATCGTAAATATGTTTAAGTATCCGACGCCTGATTACTGAAGGTTTCTGATGAATTACGGAAGCCATATTTCTTACCAAGCCACCATCGTCATCAACGTAATATCGCAACTCTTCTCAGAATTCAGAGTAAGAACACCTCCATTGCAATTATGTATATTTTCATCTTTAGTTTATTCTTGCACTCCTCAGGTTAGCAAAAACTTTTCTAAATGGACTGGTTAGATACAGCCGTATTAAATAATACCGGCAGTCTTCCTAAAATTAATAATAAAACCTCGTCGGTAGCAAGAAAAAAAATATAAAAAGCGCCATCCTCCTCGGACTCTTACTAATCCAGCTCCACTTAATAATTCGTAAAATGGTACCGTACACTAAACGCAGATATTTCAAGAATAAAAGATTAGTGCTTGCCGAGTTATACAATCGATGGGCACAGTTTTTAGCAAAATAACACTTGCAGGAATAACTTGCTCTAGTCCAGTAGAACTCGACGTATTATGAAATGTTATACATTGCAGAGATGATGATGATTATGATAATAATAGTAGTAGTAGTAGTAGTAGTAGTAGCAGCAGCAGCAGCAGCAGCAGCAGCAGTAGTAGTAGTAGTAGTAGTAGTAGTAGTAGTAGTAGTAGTAGTAAAGCACATATCAAGTAATGTGGAAAAAAATATAAAATATGAGACTAGCTGGGGCAGTGCATATGAGTAAAGTAAAAAAGGAGAGGAGGGGAGACTGAGAATGTGAGGAGGGGATGGAGCGGAGAGATATGTGAGTGAGGGTAGTGTAAGACGGAGAGAGGGCTGCCTGATGGTGAAAGAATGAATACGGGAATAAAGTGTCTAGGTATATATTCTAGTTATACCTTATAGTTTCTGAATGTCAGAGTCAGTAGCTATAATTATTAGTAAAAGATCAATTATGAATTATCAGGCCGCTGAATACAACACATTTACTCCTTCAACTCGATTACTTTTTAAAATTTATATTCTAGTTCTTTCCATGGACAATATTTTTTGCTCAGGACAGGCCTCTTGTACTGATTGGTTAAATAAGTGTTATATTTCACTCCTTCAGTTTAGAAGCTATCTTAAGGGGAATAAAATCGCATGAAGGAAAAAAATCTCTCGGATAAAAATCCCCTTGAGCTGGGAAAAATAAAAACACCATGTCACCGTGCGGAACAGGTTAAGAACTGTCATACACCTGTCTACTGCAACATTTCCATATTCCCAAAACGCGTCAGAAGTCCCAGTATTTAATGAAGCCTTTTCAACATCAAAGAATAAGGTGGTCCATAAACTGTACAGCCTTCCTGACTTATGTATTGAGGGGCCGGGTGTTAGCGTTATCAATGTTTCTCCTGCATCATTTACTCATCTCCAACTACCATACCACATCCTGGCCCATACAAGCAGACTCAGCCATCCCAGCAGCTATCAGGGCACCACAGGGTAGTTTCCAGTGGAACACTTTTTCACAGACAACCCTATATTGCAAGTTCAGAAAAAAAAAATAATGCATAAAATCACATGGTTATCCCTGTGACTCCAATGACGTATTTCATATTATATTATTATCTACGGGCGATTTTATTCATCTTCTCGCAGACCCCTTGTAGTGAAAGGGTTAATAAGGCCGTATCTGACCCCTCCAGGTCGAAATATCTATCTTAACCCTCCTAAGATAGACCTTTGTCCACCCTTTCGCCTCAGGTTGACCTGGGTCTACCAAACCCAGGTCAGAAACAAGGTCAGAAAACACACTTTTGTTTTATTTATGACAGATCCAAACATGGTATGACGTTCTTCAATGTATATGCAATACAGTCATGTAAATAAACTTAATTTTGTAATTAATTATATATTTTTACCAATTAAAAAAATATAAAAAAGTTCCTTTTTAAATATTCAGGGAAAAAATGAAAACAAAATCTGATTGTAACTTTGTGTGGTGCAACTGGCAGTAGCATCATGGAGCTTCATGGTGTGATGTTGGGGTGCCTGAAGCTGCGACTTTATTTGCAAATCAGGGAACAAAATAAAGCACACAAAAAAGGTAGAGGTGAGTCTCACGGACCCCCCCCCCCTATTCACCAGAAATGGAGAAGAGCTCGAAATTGCCCTTTCACCCCTTAAATGGATACAAAAAGTCAGGCAGCTATTGGTGGGTACAGGATTCCCGGGTGTTTAGAAGGTAGTTTATCAAACAAACTTGGGAGGGGGGGGTCTCCGAGACCCGGCTCTACCTGAGCAGGGTTCAGCTGAGTAATATAGTTTGGGAAATGTTGAAATAAAATGAAATTTGCAGAATGTCCTCTGGCAGAAGAGGCTTAACCCTCTATCCGATAACTTACCGTTGAATGGGGAAATCCGAACTCTGGGGAACAGCTCCGACCGGTTTGAAAAAAATAAATAAATAAATCTAAATCAAACGTCTGATCTTTATTTTTGTGTTTTATTTATTTATTTATTTTTTGTTCAATCCGGTCGGAGTTGCCCTCAGAGGCTGGATTTACTCAATTCTACGATAGTTGATTTTATTTATTTTTTTTTTCAATACAAAACGATTACATTAGACTTTGGAAAGCACCCTGTTTCTGACGGCAGTCACTGAAGGCTATGTCTAACTTAGGCACATCGAAGCGTCTCCTCTACAATAAATAAAATGGTTTGGAGGTGCCGACAGAAATATCCAAAATACCAGTGCGTCATCGGACTGAAGAGGCTAAAATAACTGCTGTAAACTCACTTGATTGGAAATAATATATATTCCCAACCTGAGGACGTATTTTCTGTCATATTTTTGGTGCAAAAGTGAACAGTAATATTGATCCACTTTTTAGTCCAATGAAAAGCTCTCACATTATTCTGATTTATCGTACAGAGGTACATCGATATTTTTCTCCGTAACTGTACCACAGGACAGTTTTACACATCTTAGGTGAGGCTTCTTGAAACTGAAGGGTAAGAAAACTCCTACACAAGTTAGACATAATCCCACATATAGAGGCAGAATACAATATAAAAGCCTCCATTGTAATGAAGAGATTAATATTAAAATGATGTCAGATAGAGCAGGATTTTTTTTTTTTTTTTTTTTTTTTTTACGCCAGGTATCCCTGAAGGGCTAAGGCGTTGCCCCTGGGTAGAGGACTTTGGAATGGAGCGTGTAGCATTTTATGACCGGATGCTTAATGGAGGAAAAAAAAAAAACACAGAGCGCATACCTCCACCAGTGATATAATATCTATGATTTACAGCTCTAATTCCACTTTTCAGCCAAAAGGAATACTTTTACATTCTCACATAATCAGTAGATTCTACATTACTCAGCCCTGTATCACATTGTCAGAGAGCGCCTACCTCCGCCATCGCCTATAAATCTTTTTTTATTTATTTCTGCATCGGGATCGGGATCCGCCCCAAAAATCTAATCAGCTCTTCCTTCACCTCACTGCCCTCCTATCCGTCAGATTTCATATGAAATCCGATGACAACTTGAGATATCCTGTCACAAACAGACAGGACAATCAGACACGGGTGAATACACAACCTGCGTCCAATTTTGTTGGCCAGAGTAATAAAAATGAGGGCCATATTAACTTTGTATAAGCCACTACGGGGTAAGGGGACCTATGGATAGAAAGATAGGCTGGTATAGGTTCACAACAGTTAATACTTTGAATCTACGGTAGGTAACGTTCTCGTTACATTTATTCATGCTGCTATTATACAAGCTGATTCAATTTATTATATGCCTCTCGTATTGAAGGGATATACTGTATATATTAATGCTATATCTTAACCCTTCTATTTCGAAAATTCTGTTCAAAAGTGAATGGAATCGTCAGCAAATAGCAAGATGTAAAAAAAAAAAAAAAAACACGCTAGACTAAAACGGAAGACACCATTTTATTACTGGTATCTTCAGGCGATTAAATTCAAATAAGGAATGATTTCAAGTTGCAGCGGGGTGTGTTAAGGATGTCTAAGTCCTCTAGTTCGAAAAGCCTCTCAGTCCAGTCACTTCAATGACGTATAATTAGCTCGCCTCTTCCTACCTCCAGTCCAATATATTAAGCTTTGGAGACTGTATTTCCCATGACTAGCTTAGAAATATACCCATGAACCCCTACACAATATGATGTCTCCTTCCGAGCTGAGTAAAATCGCCTGAGAGAATGAAGAATAAAATATAGATAATCAGACTGAATAGATTGAGTTGAATAAAACCATATGAAGAAAAAATGTATAAAAGTAAATATTGCGTCCTCGTACTGAAGGGTTGAAGTTTAGACCTTGTTCCTGACGGCATTACATGAGGGAAAAAACTCCACACGCCCCATCAGTACTCGAACCTACTCACAGTCCACTATCGTTAACCACATAATAAGACGGTAATAATAATAATAATAATAATAATAATAATTATAATAATACAGTAACAACAACAACAACAACAACAATAATAATAATAATAATAATAATAATACAGTAGTAATAATAATAATAATAATAATAATAATAATACAGTAGTAGTAATAATAAAAATAATAATAATAAAGTCAAATGGCCACCCCGTACGGGATTATGGCGTCTGGCAATAGATAATAATAATAATAATAATAATAATAATAATAATAATAATAATTATAATACTGTAGTAATAATAATAATAATAATGATCTATCTATCTATCTATTGCCAGACTCCTCAATCCCGTTCGGGGTGGCCACAAACAAATCGCCTCCAAGTCGCCCTGTCCCCCGCCATTTCACTGCCCTGCTCCCAACTCACACCCCCCTCTCTCATATACCTCTCCACCCCATCCCTCCATCTCATCCTCGGCCTCCCCCTCCCTCTTCCCCCCTCCACCTCACTCACATACACTCTCTTCGTCAGTCTCTCACCCTCCATCCTCTCCACATGGCCAAACCACCTCAGTGTGTTCCTCATAACGCTTCCTATCACATCCACATCAACACCACAACGCTCCTTTATATCCTCATTCGTCAGCCTACCTCTCCATGTGACTCCACAGGCTCCTCTTAAATAACTCATTTCCACTGCTATCACTCTTGACTTGTGTCCTTCCAACAACGTCCAAGCTTCACTTCCATGTGTTAGAGTTGGTATCACAATACTGTCATGTAGTAACTTTTTCACTTCCATGCTCACTTCCCTGTTTCTTATCCCTGCTTTCAAAGAGCCAGCAACCTTTCTTCCCTGCTGTAACCTTTCAAGCACTTCACCCTCCAAACCTCCATCCTTACTCATCACACTACCCAAGTATTTAAACGTACTCACATTTTCCAATTCCTCACCATCCAACCTCGCTGTACATTCACTGACTTCACCTCTCTCAAAGACCATCACTTTACTCTTCCCTACATTCACCTTTAGATTCCGTTTCTTACACACTCTTCCAAATTCATCCACCAAGCCTTGCAGCTCCCCTTCGTCTTCACTCAACAACACAGTATCATTTGCAAACAACAGTACAGGGAGTTTCCAAACACTATCCTCTCTCACCAGGGCCACTCCAACATCCACTACCCTACCTTGCACCTCTTTTATTACCCCATCCATGTACAGATTGAACAACCATGGAGACATGACATATCCCTGTTTCAACCCAACTTTCAAAGAGAAAAATTCACTTAGTTCACCATCCACACGCACTGCTGCCTTCGCTCCATCGTACATACTCTTCACACCATTCAACAACTTCCCATCTACTCCATATATTCTTAACACTTTCCACAATCCTTGTCTATCCACCCTGTCATATGCTTTCTCCAAATCCATGAAAGCCGCATACAACTTCTTTCCCTTCTCTAGAAACTTTTCCACTAAAGATCTACGAATGAATATCTGATCTACACAACCTCTTCCCTTCCTAAAGCCTTCCTGTTCTTCTCCAACTAATTTCTCTGTTCTTTCTTTAACTCTGTCAATAAGTATCCTACCATACACTTTTCCTATTATACTAAGAAGACAAATGCCCCTATGATTACCACACACTTCTTTTTTCCCTTTTCCTTTGTACAAGGGAATAATTATACCTGACTTCCAATAATAATAATAATAATAATAATAGTAATATGGAATGGTGATTATGATAAAAATACATGGATGTACCGAATTACCGAATGATGATGGCTATTGTATTTTACTGAATTCCTTCCGGACAATTTCAATCAGCTTATGAAAAACATTAGTAATGGAAGGGTTAAAAATACCTAAATATTGCAGCTCTTAAAGCCTCACCCAGCCTCAGTAAATTCGGATGGTGGAAGAAACAACAGAATTGGGAATACTGAGTGAATCATTTAATCTTCATATATTCTAAGTAAAAGAAAGGGGGTATTTTTACAGAATAATGAAAGTCGCATTTACTATAACCGGTTTGTTTTAATCTGACGGAGCTGAGCCACCCCCGCACCTTGAACACTTAGTCGCGGTTCTATGAAATTCAGTGAGCCCTAGATATGAGGCAGATATGAGTCTTCTTGGTTAATAGTCAGATCAAACCTGCAGTCTCGCTACACCTGAGCATCAAGTGTGCTGAAAGGGGCTATGGAATTTGTTACATCAGAGTAAATGCGCTATGTCAGCATTAACATAAAAGGATGTTAGCGAGGAATACCTTCACGTGGTGGCACCGATCTGACTGGATGGTGGTGGTGTCCGATAATACAATGGGCCCTCAATCCCCTCCCTGTTCCCTGAAAAGAGGGTGATGACCTGCTGACGAAAAACAACTTCGGCCTTCAGTCCACCGGGTTTACATTGAGATGAGTCTGGGGTTGCAATAACTACTCTCAACATCATAGAAGTCAGCATCAGAGCATTATAAATACCACAAAGCTCTGTCTATTAGCCCTTCCAGTTCTATGACGAGGGTTGCATTTTCCTCTTGTCATCCCCAGGCAATTTTATACAACCTCAGAAGTAGCCCGCCAAGTTGTGAAGGGGTGAATGAAGGATATATCTAATACGTCCAATTCGGAAAGTCTGTCCTGAACTGATTAAAATCGCCCGGAAATAGCAAGAATAAATCAAAGTCTACGTAACCGCTTTCAAGCGGTTGAGTCTATGAAGCAGCTCAGTCTTTTTTCGCTATTAGTTTTTTTTTTTTTCTTTTTCCAGTGAACAAGATCATCTAGTGTTAAATAAATCTACGTGTAATGGCATGAGCAAAGGTACGCATAGTGTCCTGCCTTCCATTTGTCTCATTCATTCCCACACAACGGAGGCAATCATTCCATCTCATACGTTTTTGTTATTTGCTTTATACTGTCATCACATAAAAAGAAAAAAAAAAAAAAAAATGGTTCGTATAATTCCTTCCAATGCAGCAACATTCAGAGAATTGTCGGCGAACTTTTGCTCATGGCTTTACCAATATCAGAAAAGGGGTTTTCTGAGATAGTTTTTAAAGTCTTTATTTTTAAAGCCTTTAACTGCCAGTATTTCACTAAGCTGAATTACATCTTCCAGTATCAGCCGGAACATATTGCCTTTGTGGACCAACAACAAAGTTTTACTGGAAAATATTGCAAATAGTGGTTTAAAACGTTATACTATTCCAATAAGAAGCAAGTACAAAAGTTCAAGACAGATGTGGGACCATATGGGACCTCGCTAAGGCAAAGCATTTTATGGAGTTTCGCTGGACTGAATCACCTTGAGTGTGGAAATCCTTAAGGTGTTAAGTGAAGCATGCTTGCATATGAAATAAAAGTGTGACCGACAAACCCGAGCCTCTTCTACAAATGCTCTCACATAAAAAAAGAAAGGATATTTCTTTTATTCCCAAAGTTGCAATTGGTAGCAAGGGGGGCGCGGTAGCACAGTGGTAGCGCGCCGGACTCATAATCGGGGGATTGCGAGTTCGAGCCTCGCCCGGGCTGCCGTGCCGGGAGTGGTAGCTCGCTCCTGTAACCCTAGCGGGGCTATATAGTCCAATACAGGGCTTAGCTCGGGGGAACTCCATTTCTCCCATTTTTGCAATTGGTAGCAAGCAATATTCTGCATCAAAGTGTTGCAAAGCTCTAACAGAACTCCACGTATTAAGCTTATGAAATACAGAAAGAAAAAAAAAATCCGTGTTCAATAAGCTGGCATTTGTTGAATTACGAAAGCCATTTTATTGTCAAGCTACTCGTATTTCTCGAACTCTCATACGTGAATTAAAATGACCTACATGCTGCACAGCTTTCATCCAACACACACACACACACACACACACACACACACACACATACTGTCTGCTCACCTAAAACAAAGAAAAAAGTTAGTTAACGAACAAACTCTCCAAACGAGGTTTACACATTGTTTCGAAATCTGTAAAAAAAAAAAAAAGAAAAAAAGAAAGAAGAAGAAAAGAACAAGAGTGAAAAGAGAAATCCACAAGGCGAAAATCACAAAACAGTGAAAGGAGTGAATAAAAAAGGTATTGTTTCCCTGACCCCTTCAGCCCGACCGTGTCATATGTTTTATTCTTGGTATACCGTGACGGGTTTATGCAGTTTATGATATACTCTAATAACGATTTTATTCAGTTTATGGTATACTCTAACGATTTTATTCAGCTGTGGTATACTCTAAACATTTTATTAAGCCGTAGTATACCCTAACGATTTTATTCAGCTGTGGTATATTCTAACCATTTTATTATGCCATAGTATACTCTAACGATTTTATTTAGCTATGGTATACTCAGACGATTTTAATCAGCTTAGGGGATACTTCTGAACCGCATTGGTTAGATATAATCTTAATAAATCCTTTCATACTACACGTCCTAACCCAGATGAATAAACCATCCGGATATACCAGGAATAAATCTAAATCACCTACTCAGGCTGAAAAGGTTAAAAAGCTCCTCAACTTCCTCACGTGTCTGTCTGTCACTTCATACAGCTCCACACGATCTCTTCGATCATTTACTTCTCGACTGACTGACATCCCTCCGGCAAAATACAAGTTTCAGTTCCATATATTAGAGCTCGGATCACAATACGGTCATGCAACAGCATCTTCCGTGTCCACTTCCTGTTTTGTCCCCGCCGTCAGTGTACCTGCAGCCTTCCTTGTACTGTTTTTCACATTTCACCCTCATGTCTCTCATCTTTACTCATCATCCTAGAGGTGAGCATAGTACTGTATACGAAATTAATAGCAAAGGGAGAGGCTGCGAACTCTTCAAAAACGAGGTTTGGTCCAAGGCCAACCCAGCCATAGCTATTTTTTTTCTCTCTCTCTCTTTCCGTAAAGTCACTCAGATTATCATTCTTTTATAGTTTATGTCACATATCAGTGGCTGAAAAATACAATCTTACGTCTCTACATCCTTTACGTAACACTTCTTCGTGACAGGCATCATATTCTTGTGTTAATCAATTGTTACAACTCAGCAGTTAAGGAGATATGGTAATTTTAGACCATGTCAAGAGAAAAGAGGTATATATAGTACGCCACGAGATGTCTGCGTTTCTGCAAAGAAGATCCAACCTTCAGAGACACAACAAAAAAATAGGCAAGCTTTTTTGAAAATGATTTTTTTATTACTGTATTATTATTATTATTATTATTATTTTATCGCTACTACTACTACCACTGCTGCAACTTCTACTACTCCTACTACTCCCAGACGGTAAACTCGGGAATAGCCTCTAACGTTGGGGGTTAATGAGGTCTATCTAAAACATCCAGTTCCTTAGTTCTCATCTAAGCTGTATAAACCTACACTGATATTGCAAGAACAAAGGGGGGGAAATGACGGGTAGGCTTATCTGAGAGCGACTCCCTTGGGTGGCAAAGTGTGCGGGGCGGGGGAAGCGGAATATATATATATATATATATATATATATATATATATATATATATATATATATATATATATATATATCCTTGAAAAGAGAAACCCATTTTACTCTATCCTGGACTAAAGTTGCCATCTTCACATTTTCAAAGTTGATCGGCATCTACAAAGTATGAAACACGGTGATAATCACAATGAAGTCCTGTGGAAGTGAAGAATAGTTGTAGTATTTTCCTTTCCCGTCACTAAGCTATTTGAAGTACGTGATAAAACACTAGAATCTTTGCCAAGTTAAGGTAAAAGTACAATATCCAGCCAGCCAGTCTGTGATGATGCACCTCCAAAAACATGGCATTATTTACGCACGGTTAGCACAAGATGGATCCCTACCCACAGATCTGATTAGGCTATTCCCTTTCACCAGGAGGACAAACTTGAGATGAATATATGTATCTTAGAGAGGCCCGGCCATCCAGCCACAACCTAAAGATTTTAATGCAGAAAATACTTCATGCTAGCAAAGTCCCATATGGAGCTTCAGTTTATGGAAGGCTTATTTGGTCCCCCATCTATCTAGGACATCTGCATTTGTCTTTTCTTGCCATCTCCAGACTCTTCCACTCAGGTGAAGGCTGACTTTACGAACTGAAGGGGTTAAATACAGCTTGTGGGAGCACCTTTCCTACTACACTGTATTTAACTTAGCCTAAAACTCCCACCTCTCCAACCTGAATGTTGAGTTGCAACAAAAACTTTTTGCAAGTTGCTAGTCACGACACAGAGCTATGAAACGGGTATAGAGCCGCAATACTGTCCTTTTTTTTTTTTTTTCTTGCAATGAGGTAAGTGAAATAAGCTACAGAAGGGTGAACATCGTGCCAAGTTAAGGTGAAAAACTATAAAGATCCTTTCTAAGTACCGTAGAAGGAAAATAGTCTCTTTTAGCCAAAGAAAAATATTAATGAACCCAGGGTGAAGGAGTTAAAGTGAACCGGAGATTTTTTTTTTTTTTTTTTGGGGGGGAGAGGCCCCCAACATAATCATCACTCTTACCACCACTGCAAACATCACAAATATCAAGAGCAGCAGCAACACTCTCATCATCATATCATTATCATTACCATATCTCGAACTTATAACTTCGACAGTGGAATACAGGACGGGACAAGGAGCACAGCAGAATTAGAACTACTTTTTTTTCTGTGTGTGTGTGTGTGTGTGTGTGTGTGTGTGTGTGTGTGTGTGTGTGTGTGAGAGAGAGAGAGGGGTGGGTGGGTGGGTGTGTGGTTCATTGGTTCTGAGTAACTGAAAATGCAAGCTGATGCCATTTTATATCAAAGGAACCCATTGAAGCTCTTTACAAACATTTTAGTGAAAAAAGTTGACAAATTGTCCATTAGAACCAAAAAATTATCATTTTATTTGCTTATAGACCCATTTATTTATTTATTTATTTATTTATTATCATGTTGCTACCGCTAGACATTCTCCTTCTGTTTAAAAAGAAGTTTCTGGTGATGGTGGAGATGTAAATCAATCTCCCTCTACATAGATAAGCGTCCCTCAATTCCCTCCCTATCCCGTGAATGGAGGATGGTTGACTGCAGGAAATGGGGAACATTAGCCTGCAGTTCACTGCGTTCACACGCATCAACATCCCTTCACACTTTTGACGTCATTAGTATATCCTTCTTGCTGTCGTCAAGTGATTTTTTCAGCTTTGGAAAGACTTGTGGCAGTTGTAGTCCTGACAACCTTAAGGTTTTATCATAATGGTGAACGTGATGGACTGTAGGCTCAATCTGCCTTTCTCCTGCCGTCCATCATCCTCCTTCCAGAATATAGGGGCGTAGCCTAGATGTGGTACGTTTATATAACCAGGCCGTTGAGTGGCCGGGTTTTATCGGTGCCACCACATGAAGTCCTTCTCCAGCACTGTAGATATCAAAAGCAATATCACGTAACTATCATGACGTGTTTTATGTACAGGGCGTCCTATTAAAATTGAGAGAAGTTTAAAATTGTCCTGGGACTAATTTTGAGCATAAATGACATGTCAGCATGGGTTCAGTTCGCATCCATTACAGAACGACAATAACTGATGACCCTCCGGACAAAATAAGTTTCCTTCATAACTCACAAGGTCATCGATCATTGTCGCCTTTTAATGACTTAAGAATTTAAACCATGTTGATATCTATGAATATACCTAGGCTGCTTCCCCCAAGGAAAGGGAGGTAGCCGAGACAGGACGACACACTCCCCATTTACTCATCCATTCAAACACATTCATTCGCATCTTAGCCACAAAGGGAAGAACGGACAGATCCTCACCGCATCACACCGCACAAGGGTCAACTGCGCAATGCAATCAGTGACATCCGCAGCATGGCCTGACAGCAGAACTGGTTTACCCCTGCCACATCATAACAGACCCATCCCCTTACCTGCACCTGACCTGACTAGCTGATCAGACCAAATGCGGGAGAATATCCCCTCAGGGCTGCGTCATCACTTATTCATTGACAATTTCTCTCCATTTATTTCTGTCACGCACAGCCACTCTTCCTTGCTCAACAGACATCCCTCTCGCATCCAACGCTCTCTTCACACTGTCCATCCATCCTATTCGTGGTCTTCCTCTCAGCCTTACACCTCTCACATCAGATCTAGTTATCTTTTTCACCAATCGCTCATTATCCATTCTCTCCATATGCCCAAACCATCGCAACACCCTCTGCTCAACTCTACCAGCCATCTCCCGAACAACTCCAGTTCTCCTTCGCACTTCATCATTTCGCACCCGATCCATACGCGTCACTCCACACATACTCCTCAGACACCTCATCAGTATTACATTCAAACTTTTCCCCTCTGCTACACCCATATTCCATGTTTCAGCCCCATAAAACGCAGTTGGTACCACAACACCCTCATACAGCCTTCTCTTTACATCCATTCTAAGCGAATGAATTTAAACACTTTTTTCATTCCTCCCAGCACCTTTCCTACTTCATTTATTCTAAACTTCACTTCTGCATCTATTCTTCCATCCACAGCAACATGTGACCCTAGATATTTAAAACAATCTACCTCCTCAAGCAACTCACCATTCAAAACTATATTCATTCCCCTATCATCTGTCAACCTCGTACACTTCATCACTTTACTCTTATTCTCATTTACTTTCAATTTCCTCCTTTCACACACCCTTTCAAACTCCTCTACCAACTGCCTCAATCTCTCCTCTGAATCAGTCACCAGTGCAGTATCATCTGCAAACAGCAGCTGCTTCAGATTCCACTCTCCACCATCAACATTCACCAGACTCAGACCTCCGCCTAAAACTCTTGCATTCACCTCCCTTACAACACCATCCATGTAAATATTAAACAACCAAGGCGACATCACACATCCCTGTTGCAGCCCCACTCTCACAGGAAACCAATCACTCACAGTATTTCCCACTCTTATACACGCTCTACTATTTACATAAAAACTTTTCACTCCTTTTAGTAACCTACCATCAAGTCCATACAATCTTAAAACAGTCCACAAAGCCTCCCTATCAGTTCTATCATACGCTTTCTCTAAATCCATAAATGCCCAAAATACATCCTTGCCTTTCGCTAAATACTTTTCACACACTTGTCTCACAGCAAACACCTGATCAACGCATCCCCTCCCTCTCCTAAAGCCACACTGCTCATCACCAATCACTCCCTCTGTATCCTCTCTAACTCTCATAATTAACACTCCACCATACACCTTACCCACAACACTCAACATACTTATACCCCTAAAGCTAGTACATTCATACTTATCACCCTTGCCTTTATACAACGGGACCACACAAGCACTTGCCCAGTCAATTTGCACTATACCTTTCTCAAAGCACACATTCAACAATCTTACTAACCAGTCAACAATAGTCACTCCACCATCCTTCAGGCATTCCACAGCACACCCATCCATACCTGCAGCTTTCCCTGTTTTCATCTCCTTTACTGCCTTCTATGTAATTAATGCAGGCTTAAAAATAACCCCCTGAAGAGTCCCAGAATCTCCCAGGACATCCCACTTTATACTTTACACTGACACCAGGAGAATTTCTTCCACTTACGAAAGAAGGCGTTAATATCTTCATTCCTACGACGTACTGTACTTCTTTATATATTCCGTGCTATCACCAGTAAAACGCCTTTGTCGGAGAGGAACGAGCGAGTTATTTAAATCCTAAAACACTGAAATGTCGCTTTTCACACCGTGGATGCCTAGAGTATATTGATGGATATCTACCAGCCAAGTTTCATACCTCTACGACAACCTGTCTGGCCTGTGGCCTTTTGAAGATTTTCGACATGCTGCACTTGGCACATGTCACGTGCCACGTGCACCTCCTGAGTGTGATGAAACCTGTCAAAAACAAATCTTAAAGAATTGGGTTATCGTAATGGTGCAAACCACGTAGTGATCAGCCCTGTGGTTGTGAGATACAAGCTTCTCAAAAGCATTACGGTCGGGCGGGGCCGGGTCGAGCAGCTCATATGTGAAAATGCCACTTGACGAGAGACTTGCGAGGGCTTCACCCTCGCTCGTAACCAGACGATTCCATTCAGCTTTGGAGAAAGTTCAGACTGAGGGGTTGATACAACTTTCATTAAATCCTCCACCACTTAAGGACTTTCCTAAGCTGAATAAAGGCCCCCACGGACTGACGTAAAAGTACTTCCCTTCTGTACCAGGGCGAATTTCGGATTTTATTCTTGTTACAGACGGACGAGTTTATACAGCTGTGGGGAGATCTCTGGTAGTGAAGGGATGAGACACAATCTTCCTTCAAGAGACTCACCATCATCATCATCATCATCATCTTCATCATCATCAAAGTATTAACCTCTTGACTTCGGTGACGTCATCTTTCAGTTTTTGCTTGTTGCCTATTAGCAGACGATATATATTTTTTTGTTTAGGGGAAATTATTGGTGGTGAAGGTATTACTGAAGTGTTTACTTTATCCCTACCGCTGGAAAAGTCTCTCTGTAAAAAAAAAAAAAAAAAAAAAAAAAAATCAGGGTAACAGGAACATAAATTACGACATCGACCTGAACGTTATTAACATTTCCCTGCTACCGCCAGTCGATTTTATTCAGCTTGGGCTAAATCTGTTATACTCTTTTTGCTCCTGCATGGCCTAAAATTGCCATCTCTCCATATTAACTGCAGAATTAATGCATTAAAACATGGCGCTGGTTATGAAAAAGCGATATGGAAGGAGGCAGCAACGGCCTTTCCTGCCGCTAAAGTGCGATACTTGACATATGCTGCGGAAAGACGGAAATCTGGGCCGACTTAAGGTAAAAAGAGGCAAAAGTTACCCATTATGTACTGTACAGACGTGCCCATAAATATGTAGGAATGGACAGCAGCCTGTACTTTGATGCCCTCTAACGGTGAAATGGGGAATTTTCTAACCCTCTGTAGCCAGTCTCAACATCAGGGGCAACTTGATTATTTGCTAACACCGCTTTTATATACCGATATTATTGTTATTGTTGTGTGTCCGAAGATACATGTAATTCTTTTATACCGTAATAGGCCAAATATTTCACTTCTAATAATACGTACATAACTAACCGATGTAAGTAATATGACAGAAGATAAAAATAAAAGAGTTGTAGTAATACGAGTATATGAAACGCTGTGTGAATTAGGTTCTGAATGATAATAATAATTAGGAAAAACTGGTGGACTAACTGATAAATAGGCAAAATGTTAGAATCCAGTAACTCACTTCCACCTAGAAGTTTTACCATAGTTGCACACACACACACACACACACACACACACACTCGCTGGTGCAGTGGTAACGTTCCCGCTTGCCAACTGGTGGACGGAAGTTCGCGCCTCGTTCAGGTTGCGAAAAGTTTCACTGACGAAGTGGGTGGTTACTGTCCCCCTTGAGCAAGGGGACGGGTGTGTGCGTGTGTGAAGGTCACAGCCTTGCCCTTAGATAGGACTATATGAGCTCTCAGCTCCCTTCCGGGAGGGTAAAAGCTGACCATCACGACCATCAGGTGATCCTGACCGACCCGGTGAATTACACACACACACACACACAAATAATGCACACGTAGGGGGAACACAAAGTTGTTGGCAGTGGGGAGTGTACCATCCAGCCAAGATTGTAAACCAGATTGACAATAGGATTTGGAGTGCTTTGAGCACAGCAGTAATGTGTAATTGTGAAGAACAAACTTTGCGCTTCTTCAGCTTTGGCCAAATACCTTTCTCAAAATTGCCTACTGTCGACAGTATACACATGCAACTCGCAACTGGAGCAACTCATGGCTAACCCTGATCTTTTGACCCAAGCTTTAAGATACACGTAAAAGCACACATTCTTCGCCGAACCCTTTTATAATATTTGGCTATTGCGAACAAACACATCGGTAAATTTTTGTGATACAGTATGTACAGTTTTCCTATACATTATCAGTCGTTTTACTGTGGTTTTGCCATCACTGACTAGAGTTTTTTATTTATTTATTTATTTATTCATTTATTTATTTTGCCGTGGATAATAAGAACTGCATTCACAGTGGGTGAAACGGTTTCTAAGGGTATTATGATCTGCCTCACTGTTGATTGACGGAAACTTTGCCCTCCCCAGCGAGTGGGCAACCGTCACATGGTGTTTGTTCGCAAATCATAATCATTCCTAGGACTAGAATCGCTATGGGTCACATCTTAATATAGCACCCTAACTGACTGAAGCTAGTTATTTTAATTATAATTCTTGTCAGAGCTGCCGATTGTATCCGTCCGTGGAATGCTGACTAAAGATTTAAGGTTGGATAAGAGGTATACTATTTTTTTTTTTTTAATACGTCTCTCTCTCTCTCTCTCTCTCTCTCTGGTCATATTGTTTGGAAGTATTTTACTGTATTGTTTATCACTCCATTATGGAATTTCATAAAACCTTCAATCACGGGTGTTATAGATAATGTAATACAACAATAAATCAGTCTCGCCGATGCTTACACGCAAGCCAGTAACTATAATTTACAGTCTTTTAAATAGAACATTCACATGTACTAAGCACGCTTTTCATTGCTTTTGTGATATTCACAGGTTAATATTTACGTACCGGTACATTATAATATTAAACGTACCCATCATAAGAACTATTGGTGATAGTAGTGGTTGATTTACGGCACTTCATGTAAGCACCACAGTTTACAAAGTTTACAAATGTATTGAACACACTGAACCATGGGGTGTCGTCTACATCTTATTCCTGATGTATCCCGGCAATCTTTTTTTTTTGGAGGGGGGGGGTTATGATTGACTTGAAATGCTGGTGGGGTTAGGCAGTCTTAGATGAATACCATATAAGCTATATCTTTGGTAAGCTGCATAAAATCGTCTGTTAGCGGTAAGACTAAATTAAGAGGACGTGTCCCGGATTCAAGGAGTTAATTAACCACTCACAGAATCATGCTTTGCAACGATTGATTGTTTCATCCTATACAGTAAACACGGTTTGTAGCCGTGCTTTACAGTACTTTACCGTATTTCTGTCCTTTTTCATGATTATTACTGACATTGATTACTAATCCACGTATTATCAGAAACAAACTATTTGGCATATTACACATGAACAATCCGATTTATAATCGGACATAGCTCTAATAATAATCAATACGTAACAAGAGTAGTGGCAAATAATTTAGTTGCCGCTGGCATAGAGAATGGACACAGACGGCTGGAAAGTTCCTGATCCCGCCGCTAGAGGGCAACAGCGTCCAGAGACAAAAGTATATTTCTACTTTGGGACGTGTCAGTACCATGACGTTTTACAATGTATTCTTATTAACTACAGGATTCTAGAGAGGCACCCCTTATGCAGGCACCAATATAACAGGGTGGCTCCACTACTCAGTTATACAAACATCCCTCTCCTCTGTCTCTCCCTGATCCCTAAAAAAGATGATGGATTACAGAAAGACAAGTCTGCAATCCACCAGGTTCACATTTCAAGAGTCTTGGGCAACAACAACAACAATAACAAAACGTACCGACAAACTAATTTTGCGTAGGTGACGTTAGTAAATAGGAACTTTCAATATATATTTTTTTTTTTTTCATTCTTGCCACAGAAAAGGCTTTATTCAACTTAAGAGACGTAGTTAAAATAGTCATTGTCAGGGGACCGAAATATTTCTTTCTTTTTACCCACAACCTCCATTACTTTCCTTGGAAGGGGGAGAAGGGGAGACCGAGGAGGTGGAGGGATGGGGTGGAAAGGTGTATGAATGACGATGGTGTGAGCTGTGGGAAGGGTAGCCTGACATCGGAAGGCAGGGTGATAACAGAAGCGATTTACTTGCGGTCACTTCGGGATTACTGCGTTTCGCTGCATAAGATTGATAGATTGGTAGACGGCTTGACAGACATGGACAGAAACATAAGTGTAATAGCGAAGGTAGGAAACTTCTAATAACCAAGGAATTTATAAATGGATATTTACCTATACTGAAGATAACTTGAGACAATAGGTCCATGATGCTCGTCCTCCTGAGTGACTTGAGTCGAAGCTGAAGAATATGTGGCTGAGTGGGGTGTGTTGGTCAAGATTTCTGGTGCCAGCTCTAAACTTATCCCACAATTTCAAGGGTTCTTTGACATCGACTCTATGTTCAATTTCACAAGTAAAAAATAAGAATGCTTTACTAGTTCAATTTTTCTCCACTAGTAGAAGAATTCTTTTTCACTAACTCGATTTTTTTTTCCTCATAAATCCAAGAATTCTGTCTCCCAAGCATGAAATCACTCGTTTAAGAATTCTTTCTCACCAACTTGTAATTCAGTCTCACAAGTTAAAAAAAATTCTTTCTCACCAACTCGAAATTCCGTCCCATAAGTTCAAGGATTCTGTGTCACAAAGTCGAACGTTTATCTCACATGATCATGTTCGAGAGTCGTAGACTTTGAAAAATGGTAACTTTTTAGAAAATGCAGGTGAAGAGATTGCTCTTAAGCGTTCGTAAGTCGATCTCAAAAAACACAAGGATTTTGTCTCACGAACTAAAAATGTCATCCCCACAAACTCAAAATTGCACATGGATATCAAGAATCGTGGAGACAGAACTTCAGGCAAAAGGATGTGATTAGATCGTGCTGCTCATAAACTCTGCCTCACAAGTGCAAATGTTCCTTCATAAATTCAAGAATCCTATCTCGGACACAGATATCGAGAATTGTAGAAATGGGACTTCAGAGGAAGGCGTGGCTTGTTAGAATGTGTTACTTGCCAAGAGTCTGTCATAAGCCTTGGAACTCTGTCTCACAAGCTCAAAGAATATATTTTCCATACAATTTTCGAAAGATGTAGTGGGAAAACTTGAGGGAAAGGAGTTTGGTTTAATCGCAAAGTTTAGGATCTCATGGATTATGTGAGTCTCACAAACACCAAGAACTGTCCCTCAAGCCAAAAAATTCCCTCTCACCCACAAAATCCAAAGCTTGTAGCGGCTGCACTTGAGGGAGAGGTTTCTGGTACGAACGTTTCACAGGCTCAAAAAGAATCTATCGCCAGCACGGAAATGGAGAGTTGTATATTGTTCGCCTGAGCAGAGAGAAGGGATCAGAGAAACTTTTGTGCGAGATGTACGTTAACTTCTTGATGGGGTCAAGGTGGATGTTCGTTTCCAGTTTCCTGTTCCTTTGGGCGCTAAGACGGCTTTTTATTTGTTTATTTAATTATCTTTATTTTATGTAAGCAGGGAAAAGGCCTCGTAACAATGGAAGGGGTTAAGCGTTCCCTTGCCTGAATCATGTTTTTTTTTTTTTTTTTAATTCTTGCTACAGACAGATTATTATCTCAAGTTTAGAGAAGAACCATCCCATTAGCTGAGGGGTTTAGCAGTACTCCTGCCAATTCTTTTGCTTGTGTATGCGTGTCTTTTCGTATATGAAGGCCCGTCTTACTTCATACTTTGCAGCAGTGCATAAGATTATTTGTCCGTTACTGATGGCTATTACTTACATAAAAACATCGGCACTAAAAAGTACTACAAGCAAACATCACTACAGTAATATTCTCGAAGAATACGTGGGTAAGAGCAAGGAGTGGTGATGTTAGTATTTATTGTTATGTTAGTATTAATAGAAACACCTTGGGATGAAAGGCAACTCCTGAACACCAGGTATAATAAAAATGTTACTTTGTGCGTGATGGCAGTGAGAGAGTTCTAGCCTCGTTTTCGCTATTCCCTTGTAGCTTTTAGCCGCTCTTTACGAGTATAAATCAATGTCGCACCCACATTCTCTCTCTCCACCACCTTCCACCGTCGTTGTAACACTTCACTGACTGTACGTAGTATCACCCAGAATTGTCGTTGTGTCTTCCAATTTTTTTTCGATTCACACTTTCTTCCACCCACAAAAGAAGTCTCTTTTTCTCTCATCATCACGCCTCCTGGGCAAAATGCTTCCCTTGGTCATCGTTTCAACTACATGGACTATCATGATAACAGAATTAGGTTGTACGTCTCAGTTGACATGTGTCGAGTTGTTTCCTAGTTTATTTGAATTTTAACTGTGATTCCTGATGATGCCTGGCATTTGGCTATTGCTCTAGAGTAATGACATCGCCAACAAACTTTAGCAGCCGAATTGATATACCCGACCGAGACAGATCCTCATTAACACTCACCAGCTGGTTGCATTATGTGTCAGACTATGAAAACGAACGTCAGTAACGAATCAAGTATGTATTTCTTGCGACAGTTTCATCAACGTCCTCACGGACACAAGACCGTCCACGTGAGTGAATAATAAAGTTAAATGTCAGTTTTCAAAGACCGTATAAGCTGCATCGATGCTTTCACGAACACAAGTTTGTCCGTAGAAGTAAAAATGAATAAAGTACCAATTTCCTCTGATAGTAGCATCGACGCTCTCACGGACACAAGGTCGTCCTTACTGGTGAATAATGAATCAAGCACCAATTTCCTTCGGAAGCCTAAGTTGCATGGATGCCTTCACAAGATCTTCAGTCAAATCCCGCGTCACCTCTGTGGTCTGAAGCGGATTGGAGCGCTTGTAGATGTGAGCAATGGAGGAAGGGTGGAGCCGAGTGAGAGGGTCGAGTGGAGGGGGACGAAATGCGGAACTAGAGAGGGACTGACTCACACATCTGTTCCGCCAGTCGTCCAGTGGTACACTGACTGGAAGGCCTCCCGTCAAACCCGACCCGACCCGACCCCCCCCCACACACACACTCACGCACATATGCACACACACATTCACGCACGCACGCGCTCATGCACGCACCGACATCCACACAAGTTCACACTCACACTCACCCAGAATCACTTACCCCTACATGCGGTGACATTCACACCCACACCCACGCCCACATATCACCCCATCCTAAACACACACACACACACACACACACACACACACACACACACACACACACACACACACACACACACACACACACACACACACACACGTGCACCTGACCGGAGTATCGACAATTTGCTAAAGAGCTTCGTGGCAGCGGAGATTTAATATTTATAGCAGTACAGGGAAGGTGTTGCATATCATTGTTACCTAAGATGTAATAAAATAAAATGTACAGTTTGCGTGATGGTAGTGGGAATGTAGTGACATGTGAAGATGTGTGGCAAGTAGGAAAACTGCTTGGCCTTAGGGAACGGGCTGGTAACCCTATGCACAGAATTGGCCATATAAAAATTAATTCTGGAAATGTCACTCTACAGTACTAGAGGTTAATGACAGCAGATATTTACATTAATTTTAGCAATAAAAACAAGTTGTTGCTTACAGTTATCGATAACGTAGATGTGGTGAAATAAGAAGAAATTGTGTGGTGATATGAGTGTAGAATCATTCATTACCTCGTCTATCAGTATGTATATATATATATATATATATATATATATATATATATAGTTCATTGGTAGGAAAGTTCATTGGTAAGGAAATTCATTATGCATATAATTTCTCATAGTGTAAGGACAGCGCAAAGCAAAATATTTATATATTTATTATTATTATTATTATTAGCAGTAGTAGTAGTAGTAGTAGTAGCAGAAATAATAATGATAATGTTAGTAGCACGGTAGTTCCTTTCACCTATAGGGTGAAATTATTGAATGTAATAGTAATCAGATATCGTTCTCTGTCATTATCATTTCCCACTAACTGGTAATAATATACTTAAATATTATACCACATGATTTATATGCACAGAGGCAACTCTTGGACGTTAGACAGGATAATATATAGCTGAAACCTGAGTGATGATACAGGGAGGGGGAAGCCTCTCCCTGTGATATACCATCACCTTTATCAGCAAGTTAGTGGTGCAGAAGACAGATATTTACAACACATTAGCAGGGAAAACGTGGCATTACTTACCGTACGTAAATAATTAATTGCTTCAATATTTACATATTACCACTACTACTACCACCACCACCACAATAACCACCACCACCACCACCATCACTATCACCAATACTACTACTTCTACTACTACTACCGGTATTACTACTACCACTACTACTTTTACTACTACTACTACTACTTCTACTACTGCCGCTGTTATTCTTGCAACTTCAAAGGCACAATTATTCGCTAATGTATACACAGATATACTTTTCTATTTCTTATTTATTACGATACAAAGTAAATTGAATGATTAGTTGATTGGCTACTACTACTACTACTACTACTACTACTACTTTTGCTGCTGCTACTACTACTACTACTACTACTGCTGCTTTCGAATAAATATAATCTTTTTCCATTTAGAAGTTATACTATGAAGATCTTTACCAACCTTCACAACTCAGTTTGCCATTTGAAGTTGTAATATGAAGGTTACTACTACAGCTACTACTACTACTACTACTACTACTACTACTACTAGTCTCATTGCTATTGCTACTATTACAGCTACATCTGCTGTTAATTCTGCTATTATGTCTATTGCTAACGCTACTATTACCATTACTGTACTACTTAACTACTACTTCTACAACTACTACTGCTACCACCGTTATTGTTGCTGCTCCTGTTGCTAATATTCCTCTTCCTCCTCCTCCTCCTCCTCCTACTCTTACTACTACTACTACTGCTGCTGCTGCTGTTGTTGCTGCTGCCACTACTACTACAACAACTACTTCTACCACTAGGAAGAAGTAAAAGAAGAAACAAATGCCATTATGATGATGATGATGATGATGATTTTTACTACTACTACTATCATAACCTATTTTCCCATTAATATACTGGGTGAGAAGGATCATAATCAGACTCATTATTTGTACAATTATTACCAATCTTAAGAATAAAATGATTAAATCATAGTTCGACATTGCTAATAGTAGTGAAAAAAAGCTAAGTCTCCTGCTAACTTTATCATCACCAGTATAAAGTAAAAGAAATCAGAACTAGCATCTACAGTATCATTTTATCTTTTTCATGACGCTTTATTCTCTTGAGGGTGACCTCGACAATAGGACCGACACACGTTTTTGTTCTCATTAATGGACTCCTCTTTCCACGAGTCAGCCACCCTTCCGTATAAACTAGCACTTGATCTTTCCTCCTCCACAGCATCTTGACATATATATGTAAATCTAAAGTAGATATGTTTTCCTGACATCATCATTCTTTACCAGAAATAAAATATTATGAACTTCCAGGAAGAGAGTGCTTTCATTACCAGAACTAGAGAAATTACGAACTTACATGAAGACTGTAGCCTACATGGATTATCAAATGGTTACTCTTGAGCTTCTTAACTAAAGAGACAAGAATAAAAATATGCACGAAATGTGAACTGTAAATAGAATGACAAAGCCTGAACTTACCATATTACGAATCAACGGGTACAGTGACCGGGAATGAGTGAATGGCAACTCCCAGACTAAACAGATAATTACATTACAGGTGGCGTGAGACTGGGAGATCAAATGGCAGCTCCTGAACCAACCAGATTATGAAATTATGCGGTTGTGTGTGCGTGGGATATAAAATGACAAGTCCTGCATCGGAGAAGCAATAAATTTACAGGCAGTTGGTGTGTACGAGAGATCGCATACCAACTCCTGAAATCCGGAACTTAAAAAATTATGAATAACAAGTGGAAAGGGCGTTAGAGATGGAACAGCAGTCGCTAGTCATTACATTATGAAAGAAATATCATATGGTAGTTAGTGGACAATCTATACCATTAAAATGTAGGTTGATTGTCCTTCAAGTATCAAATGGGAACTAATGAACTAAATAGATTTAGAAATTAAAGTTAGGTCGCACATGGAGTATCGAATGGCAACTCCTAAAACTTCTTAAACTTAATGCATTAAGAAAATACAGCTAGAGTGTAAGGAGAGGGAATGAGAGCCCCTAAACTATCTATCTATCTATCTATTGCCAGACGCATCAATCCCGTTTGGGGTGGCCACAAACAAATCGCCTCCAAGTCGCCCTGTCCCCCGCCATTTCACTCCCCTGCTCCCAACTCACACCCCCCTCTCTCATATACCTCTCCACCCCATCCCTCCATCTCATCCTCGGCCTCCCCCTCCCTCTTACCCCCTCCACCTCACTCACATACACTCTCTTCGTCAGTCTTTGACCCTCCATCCTCTCCACATGGCCAAACCACCTCAGTGTGTTCCTCATAACACTTCCTATCACATCCACATCAACACCACAACGCTCCTTTATATCCTCATTCGTCAGCCTGTCTCTCCATGTGACTCCACAGGCTCCTCTTAAATAACTCATTTCCACGGCTCTCACTCTTGACTTGTGTCCTTCCAACAACGTCCAAGCTTCACTTCCGTACGTTAGAGTTGGTATCACAATACTGTCATGTAGTAACTTTTTCACTTCCATGCTCACTTCCCTGTTTCTTATCACTGCTTTCAAAGAACCAGCAACCTTTCTTCCCTGTTGTACCCTTTCAAGCACTTCACCCTCCAAACCTCCATCCTTACTCATCACACTACCCAAGTACTTAAACGTACTCACATTTTCCAATTCCTCACCATCCAACCTCGCTGTACATTCACTGACTTCACCTCTCTCAAAGACCATCACTTTACTCTTCCCTACATTCACCTTTAGATTCCGTTTCTTACACACTCTCTCAAACTCATCCACCAAGCCTTGCAGCTCCCCTTCGTCTTCACTCAACAACACGGTATCATCTGCAAACAACAGTACAGGGAGTTTCCAAACACTATCCTCTCTCACCAGGGCCACTCCAACATCCACTACCCTACCTTGTACCTCTTTTATTACCCCATCCATGTACAGATTGAACAGCCATGGAGACATGACACATCCCTGTTTCAACCCAACTTTCAAAGAGAAAAATTCCCTTAGTTCACCATCCACACGCACTGCAGCCTTCGCACCATCGTACATACTCTTCACAGCATTCAACAACTTCCCATCTATTCCATATATTCTTAACACTTTCCACAATCCTAGTCTATCCACCCTGTCATATGCTTTCTCCAAATCCATGAAAGCTGCATACAACTTCTTTCCCTTCTCTAGAAACTTTTCCACTAAAGATATGAGAATGAATATCTGATCTACACAACCTCTTCCCTTCCTAAAGCCTCCCTGTTCTTCTCCAACTAATTTCTCTGTTCTTTCTCTAACTCTGTCAATAAGTATCCTACCATATACTTTTCCTATTATACTAAGAAGACAAATGCCCCTATGATTACCACACACTTCTTTTTCCCCTTTTCCTTTGTACAAGGGAATAATTATACCTGACTTCCAATCCTCCGGGACTCTACCTTCCTCCCAGGCCAATCTGCACATCTTCCACATCCATTCTACTACTATCTCTCCCCCATGCTTCAGCATTTCACCACACACTCCATCAATTCCTGGGGCTTTCCCTGATTTAACTTTCTTCATTGCTTCCACAACTTCTATCCTACTGATTTCTTCCTGTCTTCTCACCTCCCTCCTTCTTCCAGCCATTCCCCAGCCATTTATACTCGCATTACTTCCATCCTCCACGTTCAACAATTCCTTAAAGTGTTCTCTCCATCTGCTCACTTTTTCTCCCTTCTCCACTAGTAATCTACCATTTTTATCTTTCACTCCCCTGCTAACTCCACTTCCACCCTGTCTTACTCTTTTCACCTCTTTCCAGAACATTTTCTTACAGTCCCTCCACTTTACACTCAAATTCCTTCCGAATTCCTCATCCACTCTCTTCTTACTCTCTCTTACTAATCTTTTCACCTCTCTCTTTCTTTCTACATATAACTCTCTCTTCCGCCTCTCAACTTCTTCCACGCCCCTATTTCTCGTCCATTCATTGTATGCTTTCTTCTTTTGTGCCACAGCCCGTTTCACCTCTTCAGTCCACCACGCTGTTCCTTGCACCCCCCTCCGTCTTCTCTTCCTTCCACACACCACATCACATGCTGCACATATTTCTTCTGTAAATATTCTACACACACCTTCCACGTCCCCCATTTGCTCCAACTCATATTTGCCCAATCGTTCCTCCGCGTCTCTCTTATACTCTGCCTTTTTCTCATCCTCTTGTAACCTTTCCACTCTCCTTGCAACTACTCCTTCCTCTCGTCTTTCCCTTCTTCTATTCCTCCATCTTACTTGAACTTTAACTCTGGCCACCACCAAGTAGTGGTCAGAAAGTCCACTCCCCCAACCTCTATAAACTCTTGCATCCAATATACATCTTCGCATCCTTTCATCCACACACACATAATCAATCATTGCCTTCCTTTCACTCAATTCACCACCCACCCTTCTCATCACTCGCCATGTATACCTGTGGATCATTTTATGCCTGAAGAGGGTATTGGCTATCACCAACCCCCTCCCAGCACAAATGTCCACTAACGCACTCCCATTCTCATCTATCTCAGCAGGCACACCCCACTCACCAACTATTCCCCTAAACTAATGATAGCATAATGTTACAAGCACATTGTGGAGGGATACAGACGACACCTGCTGAATGGAACAGAGAATAAAATTATAAGTTGAGTGTGAACAGCTGCTAGACTAGAACGTGGTAAACTCAGCAATAAGAAACTGTAAATGATATCTGCTTGTAATATCGAACAGCAATTCCTGAATTCCTAAACTAAACAAATTATTTAATTATAAGTACCGGTAGAGTGTAAACGAAACATCAGGTGGCCATTCTTAAATTCCTGGATTTCCATGATGCACGTACTGTACGTACGTGGGTAAATGGGGAGTGTGTCGTCCTGTCTCGGCTACCTCCCTTTCCTTGGGGGAAGCAGCCTAGGTATATAGATAGATAGATAGACGTACTGTACATTGATATTTTTTTTACACATTCCACATCATCTCACTAACTTTAGGAGATCCTATGTTTGTACAAGGGATGAGTGAAGGCTGCATCTAACATCATATACTGTAGTTCGAAAAGTCTACCCTAGGCTGAGTGCAGTCGGCACGAGACAATAACAGTTTAAAAAGGAGTAATTCGAGATTGCAAACCTCCGCCAAGGAGGATATCTGCCCAGTAGCGAATATGCCTGGAGCTCTACAGTATGTATATGAACATTTTGGATCACCAGATCCGGAATGTTTCTTGGATCTACATGAAGCTTGGGTGTGTGGTAGATCCTATGCAGATGTTGTCTTCTTATTTTTTTGAAAGCATTGTAGGCATTATTTATCGAGTTAGAAGCAAAAAATGTTGAAATTGCCACTATCCCTCAGTGGTAAAGAATCCTCTAAAAAAATTCCTGTATCCGGATGACGATCCGGATCTCCACCAAAATCTAATGGATTGTTCCTTGGGCCATACCCTTCCCCTCAAAAAAAAAAAAAAAAAAAAAAAAATCCGTTCATAACTTTTTGAGTAATCCTGCTAACAGAGAAACAAACAAAGAAACAAACTTCGGCAAAACCATAATCTCGTTGGCGGAGGTAAAGTAAATGACGCACTCGGGCTAATGAGGTATAAAGTATGAATAACGTTTCCTTGGAATATCGAACGGCAACTCCATGGTCTTGAACCAAATGAAGAAAAACGTACTAGAAACCACACACAGAGAGTATACCTCCGCCAATGCCATTGGCATTAAACAGGATCAGGATTCGGATCCGTGGATATAGGATCCGCATCTGCATCCTCCCAAATTTTATTCAACTCGTTCTTGGTCCATGGCCCAACTTTCTGCAAAATTTCATTGAAATTCATTGGGAACTTTTGGAGATACTGTGCGGGAAACTCCGGATCCGTATCTGCCCCCAAATATAATTATTTCTTCCTTGGCCCATGGCTCACCCTTCATCACAACTTAATCAAAATCCGTTCATAACGTTTTAAGTAATCCTGCTAACAGACAGACAAACAAACAAACCAATGAGGGCAAAAATATAACCTCCTTGGCGGAGGTAAATATAGAGACAGTATGCATGGGATATCGAATAACAACCCCAGAGCTCCTGAACTAAGCAGATTATGACGTTCTGAGCTGAGTGTGAGTGAGAGATGCAGTGGTAACTCCTGAAATATTAAAGTAGATGGTGATGTTAGTAATACAGGTTCGCTTCATAGTGGAATAGGAGGCTTCGTTGCACCTCTTCCTTAATCTTTAATTTTGGGTATTACACCTAAATGTACTCCCGTAAGCTGTACATATCGTGTTAATATGGACATAGTTTTTATCATCAACATACAAGATGATATTAAGGCGCACTGTGCAGAATAAATAATTAAGGCCGAAGTGCTGCGATGTCTCGAAAGCCACTTAAAATACGACCTATAACGTGTACAGGAGAAGGAATGGCAGGTCCTGGGATCCCACTCATAAACTGTCTTGACCTTTAGTTATGCATAAGACTACTTCTTTATGCTTCGTACCTTCATTCACTCAGCTACCAAACGACAAAGTAGCATTAATGATAAAAGAAAGACATGCCTTAGTAAAGTTATTTCTGAACTTCGCAGCTATAGAAACGTTTATTATAACTATACGTGAAGATCCACTATGTAAACACCGCCCTTATTCCTAATTCCTGAACTAAAAATATTGTAAAAATAGAGCCCAAATGTGCGTATGGCATGGAACCCTCTCATCACGTTCCCCCCTGACCCGTGAAGACGAATAATAGGTTCGACGCTGGTAAAATTATTGGTCCAAATGTGGGGCTGACAGGTTGGTTCCATTCCTACAGTTACTTGATTCATTGTTTACTTTACTCTGGCTACCAGTATAAATAGAGAGAGAGAGAGAGAGAGAGAGAGAGAGAGAGCATATATTGCCTATATACTTATCTAACAGTCTATCTATCTATATGTTTATCTAAATATCTGTCTACCGTATCTATCTATCTGTATCTGTCTATTCATATCCATCAGTCCACCCCTCTATTGCCTGACACAGAACGCCATGAGTAGCCTCGTCAAAAGGACCTCTGGGAATCTATCTCCTTTGACCCCTTCTACCACGGAACACCAAATACTCGCTCATCTTTATCTCTCCACCTTGTTCTCTGTCCGTCTCTCCTCCTTCTACGTACCTCACACTCATACACTGTCCTATACTCTATTCACTTTAACTAGGCGAAAAATTGCCGTCCCTCCATCTCGAATGCAGAGCTGTAGCAAGAGACTAAAACTAGAATATAGTGTTAGTCACGAAGAAGTATTGTGGAAAGGATGCAAAACAGTAGTATTATCATGTTCTGTTTCTGAGGTATGAGAAATACACTACAAAAGAGAGAAAATCTGAACCACGTTAAAGTGAATGAAGTAGTCATATTAACACTGAAGAGGTTAGAAAATATCTCATCTGAGGCTTGCAGTATGACGATGCCTTTTTTACATTCTTCTCTACCACTATATGAATTTCATAAGTTCAAGTAAAGCACCTCGTCATGAAGAGTTCAATATGACAGAAGAGAGAAAGTAAGCTGTAACGAGGAGAGGAAGAATGGTTGGAGGGTAAGGATGACTCAGAGTAGAAAGGAGGACGAAAGAGGAAATAATGGGAGGAAAAAATATATATACGTAGAAAAATGGAGTGAGATAAAAATTTGGATGGGCCAAGAATGATGTGGGAGCATGGGGCTACGCTAAAACAATTTAAAAAATGAGGAAATGTTCTTCATAACAAATCTTATTATTCGTAAGCTTCAAGCATGAATAAGTGGATGTAGGCCCATGTTCCATTTCGCTGGTCACGCTGATGATGATGATGATGGTGATGATTATGATTCAGCTACTTCTTTGCTCTTGCATTATATTTTATTTATATGATTCATCGTGTTTCTCGTATATCTCTTGCTGCAACCGCTCACCTCATTCCACCGTTGACTCCTCTGTTCTTGTCTATCTATCTGTCTATCTTTATCTGTCTATCTATCTATCTATACACTCGTGCTCTGTCCCTGTGTCATTATTAATGTCTTCACAACGATCACATATTGTTCTTTTCCATCATGCTACCATTATGCAATTTCACTGAACTCAGGAATGATGCATAGTCGTGAAGAGACTAATGATGGCTGTATCTAACACACCCAGTTCAAAAACTGTTTTACGAGAAAAAAAAAAAAAAAAGTTAAGGGATAACAATAATAAATGAAATCTATGTTTTAGGAGTGGTGTAGTACCATGAACCCGGTGACGCATTTCTTACTCTCCCTAATTTCAGTTAGTTTTCTTCAGCTTAGGACAGATCTCTGGCAATGAAAGGGTTAACTAGGGCTATTTCTGATCCTTTCAGTTCCAAAGACGTCTCCGAAGCTCAAAAAAATCATCTCGAGGAAGCAAGACCATAGTGAATACAGCGTCGTCGGAGTGAAGTGATTAATACTATGCTCTTTTTGCTCTTCCTCAGACTAAAATTGCCGTTTCTTAGTCTTGACTGCTGAGTAGTACCAATAGAATATCACTGTTATATGATCCCAGTCACAAGGATGTACTGTTAAGAGAATGTACAGCTGTAGTAGTGTATTTTTCTGCCACTGAGTTAAGACAAAAGGAGTACACCATTCATAACTTTCTGTTCTCTTCCTTAGCGTGTGAGGCAGTGGTAAGTGTGAGTAATTGTGGTAGTTGTGGTAGAAGGAGATGATGAGTGTGGTGGCAGTGGTGGAAGGTGGGGTACAGTAGATGCAGTGGTGGTGATGGCAGCAATGGCGGTGGTGGACGTGGCAAATATTGATGGCAGGAGTTAGTGGATGTAGTGACACTGGAAATGATGGGGTGCTTGAGTTGTAATGGTGGTGGTGTCAGACAGTAGTGGTGGTGCTGTTAGTGGGTGGTAGTGGTAGTGGTGAAAAGTCAGTTGCGGTGGTGGTGGTGCTGATGATGAGAAATTAATGGTAGTGGTAGTGAGGATGGCTGTGGTGGTGATGCCAGTGGGTGGTGGTGGAAGTGATGAGAAGTCAGTTGTGGTGGTGATGGTGGTGATGCTGAGAATAGTCAGTGGTTGTGGCAGTGGTGGTGGTTGTGGTGGTGATGTAATGGCTGGTGGTGGTATTGGTGAGAAGTCAGTTGTGGTGACGTTGGTGGTGGTAGTGGTGGAGGTGATGAGAATTGTAAACGCAGTGGTAGCGATGATGGTACAGATAGTGCTGGTGGCAATAGTATTGATACCGGTAGTAGTAGTGTTATACTACTAATGGCAACAATAGTGGGGGTGATGGTAGTAGTGAGACGGTAGTAATGTTGATAGTAGTGGTGACACGGAAAGTATCGTGCCGTGTTGATTGTAAAGATAGTGGTAATAGCTGTACTGGTGAATACAGGTAACGCGGTGGTAACATAGGTAGTGATAGTGATGTTGTCAGTGGAGGGAGTGGTAATAGTGGAGTGGTGAATATAGACAACGTGATGGTAGCGGTAGTAGTCATAGTAGTGTTGTCAGTGGTGGTGTTGTGCCGTGTTGCCCCACTGCCAACACCAGGGTTGAAATATTACCCAAATTTACATAACTCATTGATAAACCTTCACGGCTCAGACATCTTATTGACACTATCTACAACATCGTATCAGCCAAGAAAATGTGTTGCCCCTCACAAGCTTTACTCCGAATTTTAACTCCCTTCAGAAACGCGTTTTTTTTTTTTCCTCCAAAGCTAGCCAGTCATTATCATCATCATCATTATCATCATCATCATCATCATTATTTTTATCAAAACAATTTTCTACAACAGTAGAAACTGTGAAATAATACTTTTCTTGGTAGTATGACAGATTTCGTTTGTAATGTGCAACTGCATTGTCATCATCGTGTCCAGTCCTATTTTCCACTAATACACCAAATAACTCTACAAACTTTTGTTCTGAAATTCAGCTCCTTCCAGGACCATGACAGCTTTTATTTTTATCGCTACACACACATAAAAAGACCAGAAATAAAGACCCATGAGCCCTCGAGAGCACACACTGACGAACCCTTGTAAATTATATCAATTAACCAGTTTAGTACGATAACGTCTCTTCGTAACTGTCGAAATTTCACACCGTCACCTAACGGGGCGAGACGAGGGTGTTATGATTTCAGCAGTGTGTGTGTGTGTGTGTGTGTGTGTGTGTGTGTGTGAGAGAGAGAGAGAGAGAGAGAGAGAGAGAGAGAGAGAGAGAATAAAAATTAAACAGTCTCTGTGGAATAGTCAAGGAACAGCCCATACAGAAGCCTATAGTTCAATTAGTCAAACGGGGAGGTCACACAGCTAGGTCAAACTCTGACCTAGCAAAACCAGCCTAAGTCGTTTTTATTCAGCATCAACTAAACTCTGGTAAATAACTGGAGGTAAACTAAGGATGAAATTATTCATTTTTAGAAACAACCGGTAATTGTTTAAGGTCACAGGGCAAGGGCAAGTGATTGCTAACATAATAGCTCGGCCATGGAGTAAACTTAATACATTAGCGTACAAAAGGTCAATGGTCAGGGTCATAAGGCTATGTTATCTTTAACAGTTTGTAAATGGTTTTCATCAAATTTTGGAAATTTGTCAAGGATAAGGAAAAAACAAAGGGTTGCAAATGTTCAGCCAAAGGCAACACAGTTCAACCCATGTGTCTGTATGTGAACACACTAACTAAAGTAGTTTTGATCGTGTTTGGATCAAACATGATTGATGAGTTGAGGATCACTCAAAACTGTAACATATATATTGCTTTTAAAAGAGATAAATCAAAAGTCCAAGCACCGGCAAAATCGGCTTAAACAGTTTGTATATGATGTAGACTAAACATACGGAAATGTTCTGGTTAAAACTCATAAATGGAAATTCGACTGTGGGAACAACCAATCAAAAGGCCAAGGTTACTGTGAAAGATAAAAGTTAAAGGTCGCTGGAAAAAGTCAGCACAAACAGTTCTGTTCTAATCTGAAACAAAGTGATGGAAGTGTTAAAGGTTGAGCAAGACTGAAGTAATTCGATTTTGAGAGTAATCTGTAAAAGGCCTAGGTAGTAGGGCATAATTAAAGATGCATTTCTTAGGTCAGTTTTTGGACGCGGGCGTTGCATACTGTGACTGCTATTTCTTCTTTTTTTTTTTCTTTTCCTCTCTCTCTCTCTCTCTCTCTCTCTCTCTCTCTCTCTCTCTCTCTCTCTTTTTGTATATATATATATATATATATATATATATATATATATATATATATATATATATATATATATATATATATATATATATATATATATATATATCCATCCATCATCCAATCCTACCGACATTTAAGATAAGAGTGACCAGCCTCACTCATCCCTGAATGGGATTACATGAGCATCAACCCAATATAGGTTACGTCTAACGCCCACATTTGGAAACTTCCCTTTAAATATATATATATATATATATATATATATATATATATATATATATATATATATATATATATATATATATATATATATATATATATATATATATATATATATATATATATATATATATATTTAAAAGGAAGTTCCAAATGTGGACGTTAGACGTAACCTTCATTTTCTCCTTCATTAAATAAGATTTAAAAACGCTGAATTAAAGCGTAGGAGGATGACAAGTATGAAAAGAAAAATATGTCATCATAATTGTTACTGCTGTTGTCCTGGCCGCGGACTCATCTAAACTTGAACCCGGTGGACTGCAGGGTGAACTTACCCTTCTCCTGTAGTCTGCCATCCTCATTTCGGGGGATACAGAAGATGAGGGACGTTTGTATAATCGGGCAATACCTGTGCCACCACCTGAAGGCACCCTTTTCATCATATTTTGAGAGAAGAGCTAAAGAACGTCCTAAGTATACATTGTTCGTTGAGGCCGGCCTCTTCGGGCCACCGGCCGAGCTCGCCTGTGCGTGTATGGCCCGCTTAATACAGCCTATTGTAGTTCCCTCCCTTACCCCAGTTAGTACGACGACGCCTCTTATTTTATTGTTGCTATTTCCAGTGTGAGATTTTCACCCCATCTCCTTCCCTCGCATCTCCCCTCCAGCCCTGACTCATATCTGCCAGCTTTCATTTCCACTTCTCACCTTCCCTATTCTCATCTCTCACTCCTCCTCTTCATCTCTCTTTTCCTTCACTTTTTCAATATGCACGCTCTCCCCTCTGTCTTCACACATCTCCGCTTTTTTATTCTATTTCTCAGCATTACATCTCTCTCTCTCTCTCTCTCTCTCTCTCTCTCTCTCACACACACACACACACACACACACACACACACACAAACACACACATTTTACTTTCTTACTTATTTTCCTTCTTCCTTTTCTCTCATGCTCCCACTTTCATTTTCTTCTCACTTTTCCATCTGGCACTTTACCCACTTTCCTCCGTCTTACTTCATTCTTGTAACCTCTTATACCTCCTTTCCCCTCCAGCTTATCCTTCTCCTTCATCCCTCACATCGTCCTTTTTTTTGTTTTTTTACCACTGTCATTTCTCTCACTTACTCCTTCATCTCTCTCTCTCTCTCTCTCTCTCTCTCTCTCTCTCTCTCTCTCTTAGCTCTCTTTTTCTTCCATTTACTCATCCTTCTTCATCGTTTCTCTCTCTCTCTCTCTCATCACCCTTTGATATTTTTCACTTTGTACTTCCCTCTCCGGGCACCTTGTCCTTAGTTTTCTTCCCACCTTCCTGAAGCTCTTCTCTCTTTCCTCTCCCACATAATTCCCTCCTCTTCTCTCTCTCGCACTCTCTTCTTTCCACTTCCATCCCTCCTAGCAGTACTTATTTAGTTGCTCTTCCCTCCTCTCAACTTTTCCTTCCTCTGTACGGCCTCCTTCTTTCTCTTTCTGTTCTGTCCCTACTACTATATTCTTCCATCTCCTTCCTTCCCCGGGCTTCCCTTTCCTCTTCTGCCTCCCAGTCCTCTCTTTTGTTTACTATCAGTGCCTTACTTCTTCCCTTACTCTTTATTTCCCTTTCCTTTGCTCCACCTTTTTTTCTCTTCTTCCCCTTTCACTTTTTCTTTCCTTTTGTTTCCTTCCCCACTCTCTCCTTCACTCTTCCTTCTCACACCCACACCGACATCCCTCCCCCCCCACACACACCTTTTTTTCTTCGTCCCATATAGTATTATCTTTTCTCTCTTTCTCCTATTCATTTTTTCCTCTTCCTTCCATTTTTCTCAGTTCTCTTCCTGTCACACACTTCTCTCCTCCTTCTCCCACTCAGCTCTTCTTCTCTCCCTCATTTCCTACCTCGCATCTCTTTGCTTTCCTCTCTCCTCTCCTACTCAGTCTCCCTTTCTCCTTTCTCATTCCTTCCTCTCCCTTCTTTCTCCCCTCCACGTACCCAGTTTCCTCTTCCCTCTGCTTTTCCTTCTCTCTTAGCCCCTGCTTCCTTCTCCTCTTCTTTCTGCCTCCTCCTGGTTTTCTTCCTTTTTTTTTCCCTCCCCATCATTTACTACTGTCTGACTTGTTTCCCCTCTTCATCAATACTCTCCTTTTGTCTCTCTTTTCTCACTTATTCTCCTCTCACATTTTCCCTAGCTTCCTTTTTTTTCCTTTCACCCACTTTATTCTCTTTCTTTCTCTCTCTCTCTCTGTCTCTCTCTGTCTCTCTCTGTCTCTCTCTCTCTCTCTCTCTCTCTCTCTCTCTCTCTCTCACACACACACACACACACACACACACACACACACACGCGTAATTCTCTATTCTCCACCTCTCGCAATTCATGTTTCTCTCCCATCTCCTATTATTCCTTTTCATTCCCCGTTCAATTCTCCCATCCTCTATCTAACCCTCACTCACATTTCCCCGGTCTCTCTCTTTTTCTTCATGCATCGAAATATATCTCCTTTTCACTTCCCTCTCCCTACTTTCTTTCTCTCTCCTCCTCCCCCCGTCCTTCTTCCTGCCCTACCCTCCCCCTATCCTCCTCCCTCTTCTCTCCCAAATATATCTCTTCTGTTTTCTCTCTCTCACTTTTTTCATTCCTCATCCATCCATCCCACTCGATTCCTTGCTCTTACCTCCTCCTCACTCCTCCTTTCTCTTTGAGCCCTCCTCTCTTCTCCATCTATTTTCACTCTACCACTCTACTCTTCCCTCTTTTCTCCCTCTCTGTTTTTTTTCTTTTTTTTCTCCTCTTCTGTCTCTAAGTTTCTCTTTCGTCTCCCAGGAACCCGTCTTTTTCCTTTCTTTCTCCCCACTTTTTTCTTCTCTCCTTCCATTGGCCCCACTCTGGTCTTAACTTCTGTCTCTCCCACTTCTTTTTTTCCTCATCGGTTCTTCCTTCCACATTACCTTTTCCATTCCACCACATTTTTCTCTCACATCTTCCTTCCATTCCACTCTTCCCTTTCCTCTTGTTTCGCTCCACTCTCCCCTTCACTCTTCCCTTCCCCACCACATAATCGTACACTTTTATCTTTCCTTGCTTCCTCCCACACAGTCCTTCTTATTCTCTGTTCCCCCCACACACTCTTATCTTGCCCCTCTTACTCCAATTCATTTTCTTTCATCCTCCCTTGGACGCATTTCTCCTCCTCCTGTCACTTATTTCTCTCCTTACTTCTCGTCCTTATCCTCTTCGCCCTCATACTTTGCCCGCCTTCTACACTCCTCACTCATTTCCTACCACACACCCCTCTGCTCATTCGCATCTCCCTTCCTTAACCTCAGCCTCCCTTTCTTCTCCCTCACCCTTGAATCTATCTTCTTTTCTCCCTTCTTCTTCCGTTGAGCTTCCGTCTCTCTTTCTCTCTCCCTCCCTCCACCCTTCTCCCCACCCTTTCAAGGTTTTCTCTCCCCATCCTTTTCTTGTTACTTTACGCGTCTCATCGTCCCATCTCTACTCTCCCTATCCATCTTTCCTCCCACACATTCTATTCTCCCCTCTTGTCTACTAGCCGCACGTTTTTTCTTCAGCTCTCTTGACTCTGTCTGTCTGTCTGTCTGTCTGTCACACACACACACACACACACACACACACACACACACACACACACACACACACACACACACACACACACACACACACACACACACACACACACACACACCACACTTTCCTCTTCTCCCCCCCACCATCCTTCCTCACTCTTTTGTACTCAGTCACCTGTTCCCCATCCCCCTATTTTTTTTTTTCATTTTTGGTACCTAATTCCCTCTCTTCTTCCCTTTCTTCAATAATCCTCCCTTCTCTCTTCCTCCTTTTTCTGTCACCTTTTTTCCTCCTTCATACCCCATCTCTTCTTCCTTCCTCTCTCAAATCCAGTCTTCTCTCTCTCTCTCTCTCTCTCTCTCTCTCTCTCTCTCTCTCTCTCTCTCTCTCTCTCTCTCTCATTCAGTCTCTGCTTCCTGTATTCCTTCATAATACCTTCACTCATTCTTACCTCCTTCCACCCTCTTCCTAATCTTTTCTTCTTTCTCTTTTTCTTCACCTTTTCTTCACTTTCTCCTCATCCTACCCAGGCTCCCCCTCCCTCTCCCTCCTATTCTCCTTCCCTCCCTTACCAACACTCCAACGAACTCCTCTTTCTTCCTCCATTTTCCTACTTCCTGCTCAGATTCCACTTCTTCTCTTCCTACTCCTTGCTTCCCTTCTCCCTCAACCAACCTTCCTCCCAGTGTCTACTCTCTTCCTCGTCATTCCTTCCAACCCTGTTTTGTCTTTCTCCTCACTTTCTCCTCACTTTCTCCTCCTGTTCCTCCCTTACCTCTCTCACCATCTTCTCCTCTTCCTTCTCCTCCAGCTCCCCTTCTTCTTTCACCATCTCCTCTTCCTCCTCCTCTTTCTCGTTTCCCTTTTCCTTTTTCCACTCCTGTTTCTACTCCTATTTCCCTCCTTTTTTTTCCTCATCCTCTTCCTCCTCCTCCACCTACTTTTCCTCTTCTCCCTCCCTCCTCTTCTCCACCTCCACCACTCAGCCACCCCACCACCCCAGTCGGTATGCAGATACAAGCCATTTTCCGGAGCTTCGTTTGGTTACAAAAAAAATGAGGCTGGACAATATAGATATGGAAAAGCCTATAACGCTGTCTCTGCGCCGTTTGAGGTAGGCTCTTGTTTGCATCCATATCCCAGCATTTTAGTTCCACCAGGGTTATGAGCCCCCGACGTACAGTTTGGTGGGAGGACAAATGGCTGGTGAGGTTTTAATTCTGCCGAGTGATGAGGTGCGCGGGACTTTCTATGTGGTGCCGCAAGACGTTTTTTGTTATCCCATTCAGGCTATCAATCTCTCTGTTTGTCTATCTGTTTATTTATCAGTCTATCCACCTATTTGTATGTATCTGTCAATCGATCTTTTTATTTTTGGTGTGTCTATTTATCAGTATATCTCTATACTTATCAATCTATCTCCTTATATCTATGTATGTCTTTTATCAACCTATCAATCACTCTGTACGTATAGAGAGAGAGAGAGAGAGAGAGAGAGAGCAGTATATTTTTCTATTATCAGTCATACTATTACCATTTATCTCTGTACCCACCGCCCTACCTATCTGTCTACTGCATCTACAGCCAGACGCCTGTATCTTGAGTGAGGCGGCCAAGAACAAATCGCCGTCACTCAGATGACCATATTTTTATATCGTTCTTGTCACCGTCAGGCGACTTTATTCAATCTTGGAGTAGTTTTATATCCCTTCAGGGGCAACTGTTCTCTGCATTTTGATACACATGAGGATTAAAGTACAGCTTCAGTCACTGCACATATAAATGTAACTATAGGGCGGGGCAGCTGACACGGCAACTTTGTTGAAATCTGTCTTGCATAAAATCGGTATTCTCTCTCTCTCTCTCTCTCTCTCTCTCTCTCTCTCTCTCTCTCTCTCTCTCTCTTTCTCTCTCTCTCTCCTGTTGTTATGTCGTGCGTCTTACATTACTGCAAGATCAAGTGTCCTGCCATATGCTTGAATCTATCTATCTATATCTATCTCTCTATCTATTTATGCGTGTGTGTGTGTGTGTGTGTGTGTGCGTAATTTTGTGTATATACTTACATTTATATACATATGAACATTAAATATATATATATATATATATATATATATATATATATATATATATATATATATATATATATATATATATATATATATATATATATATATATATATCCTGTGGTAGGTGGGGACACTCACCATCCACTCAATGTAGTGCTGCTCTCGGGTGTCTGCCCTGTCCTCTCCTCCATCCTTCTTTCCTTCTATCTTCTTCTATCTTTATTTCCTTCATTCTTTCCTCTTCCTTCTGCCTACGGGTGACTTCACAATCCCTCTTCTGTCTTTCATTCCTTCATTCTTTCCTCTTCCTTCTGCCTCTGGGTGACTCTACACTGAGTGACAAGCCAAATGGTTTCCTGTACATCAGGAAACCCTTTACTACGCTGGGTGGTAACCATATAACCAAATTTTGGCGCCTAGTGGTTTAGTGGGTAATTATTGTGCTCCAATCGGATTGAGCAGGTGAAGGTTTATATCCAAGGGATGGTTGGGGTTTATTGCTCACGTAATGCCACTCAGGGATGAGTGAGGTTGGTCACTCTCATCTTAAATGTCAGGACCAACTACCTAGCCCCGGGCTCCTACGCTTCTCATGGGGAAACGTAGGAATGGATGATGGATGGATGGATATATAAATATATATATATATATATATATATAGAGAGAGAGAGAGAGAGAGAGATAGATAGATAGATAGATAGATAGATAGATATAGATATATAGATAGATAGATAGATAGATAGATATATGCCTATATATAGATAGATAGATAGATATATTATAGAGATATATATATATATATATATATATATATATATATATATATATATATATATATATATATATATATATAGTGTGTGTGTGTGTGTGTGCCATATACACTCTCACAAAGAGTGAAAAAGCAGGATACAATATAACATGACAGACTGGAGAAAGGAAGTTTTTGAGAATGGGAAGGAGGAGGTAGGACAGTGATAGAAATATTCTCTTTCGGTACAACGACGTTATCTCTCTCTCTCTCTCTCTCTCTCTCTCTCTCTCTCTCTCTCTCTCTCTCTCTCTCTCTCTCTCTCTCTCTCGTTTTTATTTCACAAACTGAATTAATTTAGATGCTTTTCATACTGAAGCATTCTGATATTGCCCTGAAACCGCTCGCTGGCTCAGTGGTAACGTTCTCGCTTGTCATCTGGTAGACGGGAGTTCGCGCCTCGCTCTGGTTGCGAAAAGTTTCACTGACGAAGTGGGTGGTTACTGTCCCTCTGGAGCAAGGGCATGGGTGTGTGCGTGTGTGAAGGTCACAGCCTTGCCCTTAGATCGGACTATATGAGCTCTCAGCTCCCTTCCGGGAGGGTAAAAGCAGACGATCACGACCATCATGTGATCCTGACTGACCCTGTGAATTACACACACACACACACACACACACACAATGTATGTAGGTGCGTGAAGAGGGATAGTTAAGCAGTGTGGGGAGCAGTATTTAGCGGTGCGAGATTAATTATTATTGTGTGAGGGTACAGTAAGAAAGAGTATCAAGATGCAGCGGGGAGTGGATTAATTATTCTGATAATGAGTAGTAAAATGTGAGATGGTATTATTCATCGCGAAAAAACGTTATGTGTGAGAAATTAGTCAGAAAGAGTAGCAGGTACTGGAAGAAAATATTAATGTGTGAGAAAGAAAATGAAACCGTGGAGAACGAACAATCCAGCAGGGCCAGAACAGGGTACTGTGTGAGAAAGCCTTAGTGTCACATCAAAGTATGCAAAGGCAGAACGTAAAGACAATAGCCTGAACGATTACCATGTTTCCAGTTCTCATGGTGTCGTTTTCCTGCCGTGGGGAACACCGAAGTTGTGGTTATCAGAATAGTAATGCTACTGTCGTTACGAAACTGCTGACCCGGTAAGTGCTAGAGTTCAACTGCAGGCAGAGGTAACTGATACCACTCGACTAAGGTGTCCACCCATCCTTTGCATGCTAGTTGGTAAAATGAGTATACATTATGTACACCTACGGCAGGTAACTGTGGTAACCTGGATAACGCAACTGCAATGTATCCCATGATAGTGGGTGAATCACCAGCCTCTGGTTCAAAGGCCAAATCACTAGAGATTAGTACAGTGCTAAGCGCTTCATAACATCTACCTCCCACCCCCCACCCCACCTTTACCTTCAACTTTCTTTTGTAGAAGGGAGCGTCGGACGATTTTTTTTTTTTTTTTTTTATGCGAGGAAGAAGGAACCAAAGGCCATGAGTCCGCAGTAACAGTTTCCTCCAAGAGAAAAACAAAATACAATATAGAGCCAAATTCAAGATCCGATCATTTTGAGATGCCTGGACACACTGCGTTTGAAAGACTGGAGATCATAGGCAGCAGGAAATACAGACAGAGGGAGACAGTTCCAGAGCTGACCCGTTGCATAAATGAAAGACTGGGAGTAACGGTTAACTCTTGCATTAGAGAGTTGGACAGAAAAAGGATGAGAGTTTGCTGCCAGACGGGTGCTACGCGCCCGTCGTAGAGGTGGAGGAATGCAAGCAGACAGTTCAGAGGAGCAGTGACCATTAAAGTAGCGATAGAAAAGAGATAAAGATGCAACAGTGCGGCGAAGAGACAGAGGTTGAAGGGAGTCAGTAAGAGGAGGAGAGTATATTCGTCATATTTTCTTCTTCCGCAAGTTTGTTAGTCTTAGTGATACTAGTTTAACTCCAGATGATCCTCGCAATAGATCTGTACCTCCTGTACATTCTTATTTACAGTTCCAGGTAAATATCGATACATTCCATTACGATAAATAACAAGAAAGTAAAGATTAACTCCGAAAAATCAGTAATGCGACACACTGAGACCAACAATTTTTCAGCATAATGTTTTACTTTCATAACTATTTCATGACAAAACGGAGCGACATTATTGTCCACAGCTGTTTACCCACGGTCTCTCTTTCTCTCTCTCTCTCTCAATCTTTGTGTGTGTGTGTGTGTATATATATATATATATATATATATATATATATATATATATATATATATATATATATATATATATATATATATGCATGCGTCGGCCTTGATCACCTAATGGCGACTCTCTATGCTGCTCGACCTCTGTCAGCCTCCCTATTCAGTCCCCTATCCGTAAGGTCACACTCCATGACCTCGTCCCAGGTTTTTTTCTGCCTTCTCCCGCCACCCCATCCCTAATGTTCACACCTCTCACCATCTGAACTCAGTTGCAATCCTTCATCTTCTGAACATGCCCAAACCATCTCAATCTACTCCTCCTCAGCACAACACTAATACATTCCAGTATCATCATTCTATCCTCTCAACTCTTCAGCCGCAATCCTATCCCCTCCCCCCAGGCCTCGTATTCAAGGACACACTATACAGGCATCTAATCATTGACATTTCTGTACGTTTGAGTCTACTAATAGCTTCTTCCTTTACTCTCCAGGCATCAGTACCATACAACGTAACACTCCTAACACTTGCCACATACAAAGATCCCTTAGCATGGAGGGAGAGCCGTCTCAATTTGTATATATATATATATATATATATATATATATATATATATATATATATATATATATATATATATATATATATATATATATATATATATATATATATATATATATTCATTCATTCACCATCTAATCTAGTGTTGCCCCATGAGAAACGTACGAGCCCGGGGCTAGGCAAGTTGGTCCTGACATTAAAGATGAGAGTGACCAGCCTCACTCATCCCTGAGTAGCATTATGTGAGCAATAAACCCCAACCAGCCCTCGGTTATAAACCCGTACATGCTCAATCCGATTGGAGAGCCTCAGTTGCCCACTAAACAACCAGTTGCCATTATTTAGTTATGTGATTACCACTCAGCGCAGTAAATGGTTTCCTAGTGCTCAGGAAACCATTTGACTTGTCACTGAATGTAGTCACCCATAGAAAGAAGGAAGATGAAAGAATGAAGGAAAGAGAGACAGAAGAGGAAGGATGGAAAGAACAAAGGAAGGAAGAGAGAAATGGGCAGGCACACGAGAGCAGCATTACATCGAGTGAGTGGATGGTAAGCGCCCCCACCAACCACTACCGACTAGAGAGAGAGAGAGAGAGAGGTGGGAGCCCTCACCATCCACTCACTTGATGTAGTGCTGCTCTCGGGTGTCTGCCTTTTCCTCTCTTCATTCTTTCTTTCCTTCTTTCCCCTTCTGTCATTATTTCCTTCATTCTTTCCTCTTCCTTCTGCCTACGGGAGACCTTACACTCCCTCTTCTGTCTTTCTTTCCCTCATTCTTTTCTCTTCCTTCTCCCTGTGGGTGACCTAACTGGGTGAGAAGCCAAATGGTTTCCTGTACACCAAGAAACCATTTACTACACTGGGTGGTAACCATTTAACCAAATTATGGCACCTGGTGGTTTAGTGGGTAATTAAGGTGTTCCAATCGGACTGAGCCAGTGCAGGTTTATATAAAAGGAATGTTGGGATTTATTGCATATGTAATGCCACTCAGGGATGAATGAGGCTGGTCCCTCGCATGTTAAAATTTTATGTCGGGACCAACTTGCCTAGCCATGGGCTCATACACTCCTCATGGAGCAACACTGGATTAGATGATGAATGAATGAATGAATATATATACCGGTATATATATTAGGGCAGTCATACACTGAAATTTCATATAGCATATACTGATTCAGACACAAAATGCCCTTAAATCAATTCACTGCCTTAATAATATGTAAAAAAAAAAAAAATGAGGCCTCTCTGACAATGTTCAGAGGTTGCTCTAAACGTGAACTTTTAAGAGGGTATAGACTCTTCATGTGAACTGTAAATTGTAGAATGTTCTGGAAAGGTTTCGACGGTTAGAAACGGTTCTAGATAATTCTGGGATATACTAAATGTTATACAAAGCTCAAGAAAATTATGGAATTTTCTAGACAGGTTGACCATACCCGCAGGGAGCATCGTCACTCGGTCATCTGACTGCAATGTGCAACCGTGCCCCTGTTCTGGTGACAGGCGATGATCAAGAAATCCTGCTTGGTGTCCCAAACGTTACCAGTAGCACTGGGACTGCTCAAGCAGATGCCCGTCTGAGCCTCCTTCAAAAGAATGGTTTTGGAGAGAACATTAGGGGAATAGTCTTTGACATTACTGTTTCAAACACTGGTCTGTCTGAAGGAGTATGTGTGAAGATAAAGCAAGGTCTGATTCAAGAGCTGCTGTCGGCAGCACGTCGACATTATGTTCACGAGATTGTCTGGGCTGACATTTTCATGAAGGCATACAGTCCATCATCAGGACTGAACACTGAATTTCTTGTTCATTTCCAGAAACAGTGGAAATTCATAGACAAGGCCATTGGATTCCTGCCACAGATGATGAAGATCTTGCATCGCATTTCTCTGATAGTGGTGATCTAGTTCAGGCAAAGGCATCAGCAGTCGAGTATCTCAAGTCAGCAATGGAGCAGAAATCCCACCCTTGGGATAATCATGCAAAATTTCTAGCATTCCTGTTCTTGGATGAAGTCCCAGATGGCTCAGTTAACATCAGAATGCCTGGTGCATTCCACCAAGCCAGGTGGATGGTGAAAGTCATCTACATTCTCAAGATGCACCCATTCAGGGCTCAGTTTAAGCTTACTGCAGGAAAGGCATGTGAGGCGCAGTTTCAGCCTGGTTGTTGCACTCAGCTACGTCAAGTTTATTCTGTACTGAAACGAAGCATTGCTTGCCAGACTTTCTCCCAAAACGATCTTGACTTCATGTGACATCTCCAGAGTGGCCTGCCTCACTGAGACAGCTCTTGCATCTTTGAAGCGGCATCTCTGGCACATTTCGGAGGAGATGATAGTCTTGGCCTTTTTTCTACGAACAGATCAACTTCTCAAAGAAGCATGTTATGATCCAGAACCTGAAGAGACCTCCAAAGAAAATAGCTCTGCAGCGACTTGAAAATAAGAACATTTCTTCTCTGTAGCCGCTGAGTGACTTTGTGATAGTCAAGACCATTAACATTTTTGGAGCCCTCCTTCCAAATGGAAATGAAGCAGCTGACCGACATTTACAGAATATGCCACAGGAACGGGATGAAGACCCCATCTACAAACGGTTCAAAGTGCCCCATGATAAGTTGATGGTTGTCAGTGACTGTGCTGAATGAGCAATTTCTCTTGTGAAAATATTCAACTCTACCCTCATGAAGGAGGAGACAGAAACAATACATCCTGACCATTGCAAAGCAGCAACAGCATGTCATTCCATTCTGTTCAAAGAAGGCTTTCACTGAATAGCACTTCCATTGAAAAATAAGTGTTTACTGTGTTGAAGTGACTTTTCTGAGTATGTGTTAACTGCTTCTTTTAACATCAGTGACAAATACTTCTGTTTTTATGTTCAGTGTTCAGGTCGTCTATGGCGTCATACAATAATGTGATAGTAACAAAATGTGAAAACTGTAGCGACCTCTAAATATTATGCAGGCACGTTTAATTAATAAAAGGGAACAAAAACAATTTGTGTTTGTCATGCTATCCTGTTATTTGCATTTATGAATCACCCTAATAACCCTAATGTATAATATATATATATATATATATATATATATATATATATATATATATATATATATACAGGGTGACCCCCCAAAACCTCCCACATTTCGAAAGGCTGAAGCACTGGCAGTAGTGGGGCAGAAGGGGCAGGGCTAGGGTCTGTTGGTAGCCCAGCCCCAACCATCCTGTTGCCAACATGGCGTGGTCGGGAGCACACCGTATGTTTGCTGTCAAAGCGTTCTTCACACACAACCATTTCGTGATTGCCGTGCAGAGGGCCTTTTGAAGACATTACAGTATTCCACGGAACCAAAACATTCCAGATCGGAAAATCATCTTGCAGTGGGTTGAGAATTTCATGGCAACAGGCTCGGCTTTAAAAAGAAAATCACCTGGTTGACTTAGGAGTGCTCATACACCTGAGAATATTGAAGCATTGAGGCGATCTATTGTGCAGTCTCCAAGATGTTCTGTACAGAAGCATGCTTTAGCTGTAGGGATATCCCTGGAAACTGCAAGGAGAATCTTACACAAAGACCTTCACATCCATCCATATGGCACACATAGCTCAAAGATCATTGCAAGTGCTAAGGGAAATGTTTCCAAATCTGGTGATCTCATTGCATGGTGATGTTGGGTGGCCGGCCCATTCCCCTGACATCGCCCCTTATGATTTTTTTATGTGGGGCTCCCTCAAATCACGAGTGTATATTCATCGACCCCAAACTCTTGAAACCCTTAAGGTTGCTATTCAGCAGGAGATAGCTGCTGTTCCACCCGACATGACCCATCGAGCCATGGTAGCCTTTAGAAATCACCTCTAAGCATGTATAGACATTGATGGCCACCATTTGGAGGATGTCATATTTAAAACATGATGAATAAAAACTGTACTGAATGAAGTTTCATGCGTGCAAATAGTATTTTGATTATCCATTTTTTTTTCATTTACCTTTGAAATGTGAGAGGTTATTTTGGGTCACCCTGTATATATATATATATATATATATATATATATATATATATATATATATATATATATATATATATATATATATATACTGTATAGTAAAAGTCCTCTTATTTGGCAGCTGATTATTCCGTAGATCCGACATTTCGGCAGTTTTGAGAAATAGTCCCATTTAAGAAAATTATTGATTGTTCGGCAGATGTCCGGAATCATCTCGGCAGTCCAGGAAGTGTTATCTATGACTTGTAGACCTAATGTATCATTACACTTCTGTATGTTCACTAATTTCTATTTTTTTTTTTCAGATTCGGGTATAGTACTGTATTGATTACAATATTGCATAGTATCATACAGTTCAGCAACCACCCCCACCAAATTAGCGAGGGTTACGTTCCACGCCCTCTCGCTAATTCTTGAAATTCGTTCATTCTTGACGCCTTCCTGAAAATGACATTTACCAGTAATTGCGTAGCCCATGAACCACTGATACTGTAATGCATTACCCATAAATAAATGTTGCTTCTTAAATCAATTTCCCTGTTGTTTTTAGGTGTACGACAGTGACAGCTCTAGTATTTTTATTCCTCAGCATAAAGGTGGAAGGGACTGCCCTGTTTAACTAAACCTAACCTAACCGAGTTTATCTGTACCTAATAATTTACCCAAACCTAACGTAACCTAAAGTTAGAAAATTATTTAAAAATAAACTGGAGGAATACAAATTGCTGAGGTCTTTCTGATGAAAGTTAAACGTACATTTAGCGCTCATTCTTTTGTTCGTTTTTGTGTTTAATGTGAAAGAGAGAGTATTGATGCAAACAGTAATATATCCTATTAACCCCTTAATAACCTCCAGCACTGAATAACCCTTTACAGTACCGATGTCAGTGATGTCAAATTACTCTGAGCTATAATGAATACTGAACAATTATGGGGAGGGAACGAAGGTCACTGGTATGTTTACACGACTCTACGCTACGATTCCAAGCAGTCAGGCGGTCGGTTAATCTCAGATGTTTTCGCCCATTTGGTAAATACATCGTAACTTATTATTATTTTTTTTTCCGTGACTCATAGCGATATCAGAGCATGGGTTTAGGAAGCTAAATAACACATTGCTAGGTGAGCCAGAGGATCATCTTCACATTTTTAAGAAAAATAAATTGATTTCAGAAGAATGGAAGAAACTTGCTCTATGTACTCAAAGAGGGATTAAATTTCTTCTATTTTCTTAAGTATGTGAAGATAATCGTCTGGCGCACCTAGTAATGTGTTATTTAGCTTCCTAAACACATGCTATGATTCGCTATGACTCACGGGAGATTTTACAAAGTTACGATGCATCTACCAAAAGGACGAAAACATCTGAGATTAACCGACCCCCTGACTGCTTGGAATCGTAGAGTCGTGTCAACCTACCAGTGGCCTTCGTTTCCTTCCAATAATTGAGGCGTTACCCGTAGAAAGGGTTCAACACGCCACAAGTAAAGTTTGCCAGAAAATGCACTCAAAGTTCGGCAATATTCACATGAGTATGACTCAGCTAATTGATGGGCTAGCGCCTTCATTTTTTTTTTTTTAATTGAAACTTGATATGTCTACTTTTTGACTAAGTCAATACTTTAGTGGTTATTAGTTTAGATATTTTTGTTTATTATTATTAATGATAATAATGTAATCAGAAAATTAGATCCCGGTGTTTTTTTCTGCTATTACTGAACTATGAGTGCATTTTCTGGCTCAATATTGGTTCAAGAATGGTGGTACATGTTAATATGCATATTAATGATAGTGTAAATAACAATAATAATAATAATAATGATAATACTTATGGTAATTATTATTGACAATGAAGATGCTAAAATGGAACCTTGAGTGCATTTTCTGGTACAATATTGGATGAAGAATGGTGGTACATGTTAATAACCATGCTAACACTGGTGTAAAACATAATAATATTATTATTAATAATAATAATGATAATAATGGTATTATTATCGAAGATGAAGATGCTGTTATGGAACCTTCAGTGCTGATGATGATGAAGCTGTATAATCCGTCTGTATGTTACTGTCAGTCCAGTCATTATTACTGTTTTTATGCTTTGACAGCCACTCTGTTTAATGAATAATAATAATAACTGTAATATAGTTAATATTAAAAAAGATATTATTATTGAAGATGAAGATGATGATGATGATGATGAACTTTTATAACCCGTCTTACCCCCCTCTGGAAGTGATGTAACCTCACCACCACCTCCTACTCAACCCATCCCACCACACCTCTTGCTCACTTGACGGAATAGGCTAGTGTACCCTTCCTACATGCAGGCTGCCTGGGCCGATGATGGTGGCGGTTGATACGGCTCATTTGTAGTTTTTTTTTCACCGGACTATAACCCTTACTTCCAATATAGAAACTGGCTTTAAACCACTAACAGTGCATAAAGGAAGAGTTGTACTGTGGTTTTATGCAATAAAACGTTTTGAACATAGGCGGCACATTGGACCCTTTCTACAGGTAACCCCTCGTTCATAGTTTTTTCATAGCTCACTAACTCGATATCACCGACATCGGTACTGTAAAGGGTTGTTCAGTGCCGGAGATTATTAAGGGGTTAATGGAATACATTACTGTTTGTATAAGGTGACCAGATTTATTGGAGCTAAAAGTGGGACGCGTGCGTGTGTGCGTGGGTGCGTCTGTGTGTGTGTGTGTGTATAGATAGATAGACAGATATAGACAGATAGATAGGTAGACAGATATTGACTAATGTGACAGCGACTGCTGCTGCGCTGCACCTCAAACTGAGGCTGCTAATCAAACACTAACGTCTCCTACGAACTCTGAACATACCGTACGGTACAGTGAATGGGCCGACCAAAGTTACCAGCTAGTGAGCATTATAGATTTTATATTAATAATTCGATATTTCATTTGGTTAAGATTATGCATAATTTTTCTAATTCATCCTAATTTCATAAAAGAAGGTCATGTTATATCTAATGCAATAGAAAGTTTCTAAAAGCGGAACAATTAAGATAATTTGCTCAAAAAGTGGGACATTCTTGTCACAATTAAAAAAGCAGGACGGACGTCCAAAAAGCGGGACTGTCTCGCCTAAAAGTGGGACTCTGGTCACCTTATGTTTGCATCAATACTCTCCCTTTCACATATACACAAAAAAACGAACAAAAGAATGAGTGCTAAATGTATGTTTAACTTTCATCAGAAAGACCTTACCAATTCATATTCCTTCACTTAGTTCATGTAATTTTCCGACTATTTTATTTGTAATAATATAAGTAGTGATGAGTTCACCAATACAAGTGATGTACTGAGCTGGTAGGTAATATTCCGTATCATTTCGGCCATCCAGAAAGTGTTATCTGACTTGTAGGCCTACTGTGTCATTACACTTGTATATGTTCATTAATTTATATATATATTTCAGATTCAGGTATAGTACTGTATTCATTGCAGTTTTGTACAGTATACAGTACTCTCTCCAAACACAGTTGTAATACCATAAGTGGTGATGACAGTGTTCACCAATATATTTAAGGTACTGAGTGGGTAGGTTTTTTTATTTTCTGCAAATCCAATTTCTTGGCATCATCCCGGTCCCATAGATGCCGAATAATAGGACTTTCACTGTATATATATATGTCACGGGGTTTTTAAAATAAATGCAAAATTTAAATGATAATGTTCAGTAACAGTGAAGAGCAGGGCCAATGAATTGTCTTGCTAAATCAAGCAATGATTACTTTAAGCCGGTCCGCTTCGTCGACTTTCTCAGAACGAGAATTTATAAACTTTCTCAACAGTACACAGCAGAGACTAATTACTCAATTGCTGTTTATTAGTACTGTTAGCCTCTGGAGAAAGTTACTTCACCCCCGACAATAAATAACTAATACTATTAATAATATCAGGTTCTTGCTGATGCTTAACTCCTAGAAGGCACAACGGATTTTAAGCTTAATACAACAAGACTGGCCTAAGTACCAGTTATGAATAGCAAACGTTTATGCAAGCTAGGAGCTATAAGGGAAATAAGCTTAATTGTGGAGAAATGAAACACGAGTTTACATTACATTAAGCTCAAGAAAAAGAACTGTTAAATTTATTGATTACAAAGAAATAAATTTAACGTTACATTCCAAATGAATTCAAAATAAATAGATCGCACTCACTCACTCACTCAAAAGCTAAATTCTTACGCCTAGAAAAAAACAACATGCCGCGCAGCCGGCCAGCATGTGAGGAAACGGCACACTTAACTAAACTCTTAAACCTAGGAAAATACGAAAAGGAAATACTGGTCAATGAATGTAGTGTATCACCATAGAAGGGTGGGAGCCTGGAGAACTGTAGTCTAGTGGAGTCTGGGTGCTAGCTGACCTCTCACTGTCTCACTGCTGGAGCACAGAACCTCACTCTGTCACGACAGACACTTGACTGAATTCAAATACAGGCCAGCCCAGAGAAGGCATGGCCAACGGTCGAGGCAAGCAGGGGTGAACAATAAAGAAACAATAATATCACTCAGTAGAGGACTTAATGACGTGCATTAGATCGGTCACTTTTGAAACAGTGACGAATGTTTTGAAAAGTATACCACCGAAATGGAGAGAGAAACGGTTAACTGAGCGATACACAGTGAGTTTTCCACTAATAGTTCGTGGTTTCTCACAAAAGGAAAATGTTTCGATTTTGATTCGTGACATTACGCCCCTACAAAATGAATTTTTTCTTTATGGGAAAAAATTTGTGGATATATATATATATATATATATATATATATATATATATATATATATATATATATGTACACATCCTAACTCAGTCACACAAGATTCACACTGTGGTGTGTGTGCTATCCTGCTACAGGAGAAAATCACTATCGCCAATGAACGTAAAAACCTCGTATTTACGTTAATAGAGGCAAGCTTGAGGGAAAAAACTCCGTGACATCGGTGAAAATCCTGTACTCAGGTCAAACTGAGCGAAAGTTCGCTACATTTACACTGATAACTAATTGTTGTGTTGTGTGGTGTATGTGATACACGGTGTAGGTGTGAGTTGTAGTGTAACTGTACCTACGTGTAAAATGACACAGTAAATATTAATAATATGGCGACGACGAAGGCAGAGGAGAAGAGGCGGCAGGGTGCAGTAAACGATCAGCTGGCCCGCACAGCAAAACTGCTACACCCATCGCTGTACCTGCAAAATCAATTAAGGTGGAGCATCAAAAGTATCAATGAGACAAAAATTCTTATTACATTACAATTACTCTCTCTGCCTAGCAATCAGTACATGCTACGAAAGGTACGTTCTAGCTGAAAAATACGAATGACAGCCTAAGCTTCGTACATTCGAGGTCACCATTAATTTATTAGGTAGATTATTAACCAGGAAACATAGTCCCTGGACGCCATTGTCTCGAGGACTCGTGTAGTTTACTGGTTAAACTTAACTCTACACTTACAATTAGTGTCGGCAAGTTGAGAATCCTTATGCAAACTCGGGCTCGTGTGTCCGCTGACACAGCCTCAAACTGCACACGGGTCCTCAACTTGTGCCTTAACCTAGTGCCTATATTAATATCGGGGAGCTGAGATTCCTTGTGCAAACTCGGGCTCATGTGTCCGCAGACACAGCCTCAAGTCGCCTCTGCGGGGTTCTCTCTCAAACTTCCCCCTTAACCTACAGTACTTATATTAATATCGGGAAGCTGAGAATGCTTGTGCTAACTTGGGCTCGTGTGTCCGCAGACACAGCCTCGAGTCACCTCTGCGGGGTTCTCTCGAACTTCCCCCCTAAACTACGGAACACGTGTATGTACAGGCCCTGGACATACTGTGTCCTGTGGGGCCAACAAGTGAGACGTCAGGTCTGCACTTTTAACTAGGAACCAGGCTGGTCCTTGGATTACTAAAATCTCTGAGGCCGCCTATCTTACGGAACCCAGCATACAACAGTTGCTAGTTAGTAGGTGAGACATCAGGTCTACACCCACATTACCACTGCCCTGTCTCTCAACTGACTCAGAGATTACAGGTGTGGTTACAAACGGCACAGGAAGGACATGTCCCTGATTGGTGTTACATGGACACATATTGCAGGAATGCACAAAACTATCTATGTCTCGTCCCATCCCTGGCCAGAAAAGGTTAGCTCAGATACGGCCCTGGGTCTTCCTTTTGCCCAGGTGACCTCCTGAGGCTGAACAATGACCCCATTCTAACACTGCTAGGCGGTACTTGGCGGGAATGACAAACTGCAGTTGAACCTCGCCCTCGGGTGTTCGTGACTCACGGTAGAGCCGTCCTTGTTTGCGAAGGAACTTGGCTCGACCTCCCCGTGAATACTTTATCACTCTACCCTTTTGTTTGTTCCACACAGCAGCAAGTGTCGGGTCAGAATGTTGTTCTTGAACAACAATTTGGCTACACATCAGATCCTGCGGCGATTCAATGGTCACTGGGGTGACACAATCTGGAGCCTCAGTCATGGCTTGTGTTACTGTAGCCGAAGTCTGAGTAGCGTCATCCTCGGTACAACTATCCTTACCCGGGGAATGTTGCCTACGATTAGGTCAAATAAAGGTTCTGGCATGACAACTGCAAGTGTCGTACCAGTATAAAATGAAGATGCCACCTGGATACATGCCTCAGGGAACAATCTCATTGATCCATTAATAAGGTTTGCATGGACCTGTCGACCTGTGTACTGCTCAGGCCGAACTAAACTCTGCTTGACAGAGCAACCTGAGGATCCATTATCTCTCAGGACCTTCACTGGAATGCCTCCCACAAACCCTGGCTGAACAAGGAAGGTACTGTCACCTGTGGGAGGGCCTGTGGAGGAAGCAGCTAGCCACTCATGAGGCTGCTGAATAACTGATGTGGCAAACATGGTGCCTTGAGAATTAGATACTTGAGGGGTTGTACTCAATGCCTGGGAAGATGGAACATTGGCCATCTGTGGAGGGGTGTTCACTGTCACTGTGGGACTAGTGAACTGTGAGGGAGTACCCGTACTGGTAGGGACGTGACCACCGTGCTGCTGCTGAGGAATGAAGGCTGCATTTGCTTCCTGCCTCCTTTGAGCTGGTGGTGAAAAGGACAGTCCCATCGGTCGGTTGCGTGGCTGATACTGCTGCTGGTTAGGGTACTTGTTGTACCTCTTCCACTCAGGTTTCTGAGTGTTTTGCCCCTGGTCCTTCCTCTGTGGTTTTGGACCTTGGCCATTATTCTGAGAATGGCCTTGTTGCTGGGATTCAGTCTGAGACGGCTTCTCAGATTAATCAGCTTTACTGTTCCAGGTATGCTGCTTGCGAGTTTGATACCCGTATGCAGTAAAATATGCGTCAGCCTTTTCTACCATTTGGCTGGCATCTTTCACCTGGCACATCTTAAGCTGTGCTATGAGCTCAGCAGGCCATGACCTCTCTAGCTGTGTACGCAGCATAAGGTCAATTATCCCCTCACTCATGGAAGGAGTTTCATCTTTCTCCATCCACTCACCTAAGTAAGCAGTGAGATGGTCGAGGAACTGAACAGCTGTCTCCTTGTCTTGGAGACGAGCTCTCATGAACTGAACTTTGGCGTCGTCTACTGTGAGACCATACGCCTTAATGAGTGCAGCTTTCATCATCTCATACGTGAGATTGTCTCCACGAATTCTGTGGAGAATATCGAGGGCAGGGCCCTCAAATAAACTAAGAAATTGGAGCCGCTTAGCTGCCTCATCCAGTTGATACATGTCTGCCATGTCCTCAAAACGAGCTATGTACGGCTTGATTTGCTCGCCTTCCTTGTATGAAGGAAGCTTGATGCGTGGGGTCGCCAGGACATGTGCAGGGAGAATGCTCGTGGAGCTTGGACCAAGTGCACCAGATGTGTCTGAAGCCAAGGAATCTTGCTTGAACTTCAGCATTTCATATTCGTGTTTTTCACGTGCTTCTCGCTCGGCACGTTCGTGTTCTCGTTCTCTCTCTCATTCCTCACGCTGTTCTCGCTCATGTTCTAAGTCGAGTTCGTGCTGTTTTCACTCATGTTCTAAGTCGAGTTCGCACTGTTTTCGCTCGTGTTCGCGCTGTTCTTGCTCGTATTCGCGCTCCTTTTCACGTTCCTCACGCTGAATTCGACGCTCTTCACGAGCATCACTCTCGTGCTGCTGTTCGTAATTAAACCAAGAGAGGACGAACTCTTTGATTTCAGTTGGGTCCGTAAGACCCATATCTTTGGCTTCCTGTACATAGATGCTGGTCGACATGGCGCTAATTTACTAAGCAAGCCGAAACTGAGTACTGACTGCTGCTTTGCAAACGAATGCTAATAACACAAGTAAAGAATACAGACACAAGCTAGTGGTGACCAGTCTTATCTAGTTAACTGGCAAAAAATAAAGCAAAAATTCACTTGCTAAACTAACGGTAAACACCAGTAAGCTTGTGCCTATAAACTTTGATGATAAATACCTAAATATGAACGAGTGAGTATTATCTCGTGAATAGCTTTAGAGCTAGGAGTAAATATCCTGGAATGAGGTCACCAATTGTCACGGGGTTTTTAAAATAAATGCAAAATTTATATGATAATGTTCAATAATAGTGAAGAGCAGGGTCAATGAATTGTCTTGCTAAATCAAGCAATGATTACTTTAAGCCGGTCCGCTTCGTCGACTCTCTCAGAACGAGAATTTATAAACTTTCTCAACAGTACACAGCAGAGACTAAATACTATTAATAATATCAGGTTCTTGCTGATGCTTAACTTCTAGAAGGCACAACGGATTTTAAGCTTAATTCAACAAGACTGGCCTAAGTACCAGTTATGAATAGCAAACGTTTATGCAAGCTAGGAGCTATAAGGGAAATAAGCTTAATTGTGGAGAAATGAAACACAAGTTTACATTACATTAAGCTCAAGAAAAAGAACTGTTAAAATTATTGATTACAAAGAAATAAATTTAACATTACATTCCAAATGAATTCAAAATAAATAGATCGCACTCACTCACTCACTCAAAAGCTAAATTCTTACGCCTAGAAAAAAAAAAAAAAACATGCGGCGCAGCCGGCCAGCATGTGAGGGAACGGCACACTTAACTAAACTCTTAAACCTAGGAAAATACGAAAAGGAAATACTGGTCAATGAATGTAGTGTATCACCATAGAAGGGTGGGAGCCTGGAGAACTGTAGTCTAGTGGAGTCTGGGTGCTAGCTGACCTCTCACTCTCTCACTGCTGGAGCACAGAATCTCACTCCGTCACGACAGACACTTGACTGAATTCAAATACAGGCCAGCCCAGAGAAGGCATGGCCAACGGTCAAGGCAAGCAGGGGTGAACAATAAAGAAACAATAATATCGCTCAGTAGAGGACTTAATCGGTCACTTTTGAAACAGTGACGAATGTTTTGAAAAGTATACCACCGAAATGGAGAGAGAAACGGTTAACTGAGCGATACACAGTGAGTTTTCCACTAATAGTTCGTGGTTTCTCACAAAAGAAAAATGTCTCGAATTTGATTCGTGACAATATATATATATATATATATATATATATATATATATATATATATATATATATATATATATATATACACACAGGTGCGCACCCAGGAATATTTATCCGGGGGGGGGGGCATAAAAATGAAAATTGTGGCTAGAGTTACCGACGGGCAGAAGGAAGAGGAAAGAATGAAGGAAAGAAAGAAGAGGGAGTGTAAAGTCACCCGTAAACAGAAGAAAGAGAAAGAGTGATGGAAAGAAAGACAGAAGAGAAAGGATGGAAGAGAGGAAAGGGCTGACATCCAAAGCAATACTACATCGAGTGAGTGGATGATGAGTGCTCCCACCTACCACTAATATATATATATATATATATATCTGTCTATCTACCTATCTATCTATATATGTATGTGTGTGTGTGTGTGTGTGTGTGTGTGTGTGTATATACAGTATATATATGCCTGCTTGTTAAATGCTTCCTTGCAACGGTGAGCAAGGACCAATATATACTGCTATCGAGCTAATAGCAGTTAGACTGCTTGCACCAGTCAGACTACAAGCACTCCCCTCACTCCCTCTTTGTGGGCGGGGTCGAGGAGGGTGCGAAGAAGAAATGACAGTCACATCATTCCCCACCTGTACCGAGATCCTGCTGAGCCAGAGCCGCAATTAGAACAGGTGGTCACCTTTCTAGGGGTAGGGATGAGGATGGCTTGGAGGAGGATGACAAAGTCACCCCATCCCCCACCTCTCCCATGACCCTCTTTAGCTAGTGGCCAGCAGGAAAGATTGGTGAAGGCCTTTCGAGGGTTGGATGAGGAGGACATGGAGTAGGCTGGCCAGGCCTAAGTCTATATATACCAACTCGACCCACTCTGACTCCAAAAAACGGACCCAGTCACGCAAGCCGACTTGTGACATCACGCGGCCCGGAACCTCAGTTGATTCGAGACCTTGGCTGAGTGAACATGTCCTGCCCATCAGTCTCCCACTGCCACTCATTCAATAATATCATGTATATCCTGTTCACTCAGCTCCGATAGCTGCAGCAAAGAAACGCTAGAATTAAGACTGCTTGTTGGTTGATGCAACACTGAGTTCTTATTCTAACACATATATTTAAATTTGTAAATTTCTTGGAATATAAGCAGCCAATTTACATATGGAATAATTTCCGAGCTAAAAAGGTCAAAATTAGCTTTAAAATTAATCAATGAAATTTAAGAAGAAAATTGAAGATGCTTATAAAGTTTTATGAAACGATGAGTGACCTTTGAAGTAAATTACCCATCCACAGTGTACACATACGTCCGTATGTTGTACTACATCCACCCATGGTATACACCTACGTCCGCATGTTGAACTGCAATACATGCCTGCATTTGTGTTTTCATTAGCCCTGTACCAGCACGTTTTCTTTGTTTTAGGGCTAATCACGTAGCATACAGGCTCCACCCACACGCCTATGGGTCGACCAGGGATGGGGTCAAATACAAGTGCCCAAATACAAATACAGACACAAATACGTTAATTTCTTAGCAGCCAATTACAAATACAGGTACAAATATTCAAATTTCTAAATCATAAAATACAAATTTGAAGTTTCAAATACAAATCAAATACAATTACAGGTATCGTACCAACAAATACAAATATGAAACTTCAAATACAAATACAAATGCAGGACACAAATACAGTAATTCTTAATACAGTAGTCGTTAGCAATTGGCAAAGGAGGTGACACAGCTTGTATCTCTAGCAAATTTAAAATTTCCTTGAAATAAAAATACAGTAATTCTGTTCTGATCTCAGTCTCTCAGTCACTCAACATAGGCTAACAGGTCTGGAACACGTTCTGACAAGTATAGTACTGTACATTATCCCTTGACTGAATGAGAGTGGTAGACAAGATGCCAACTATGCCAACTTTTATTTATGAAGAAAAGTAAAATTCACAATTGGCAGTAATTTTACCACAACGGCATGTAAAATTAGAAATTTTATATAAGTGACTATTTGAAGCAAATATGGCAAATACAAGACTCAAATACAAATACAAATATGCAACTTTTAAAATTCTCAAATACAAATAAAATACAAATATCGATCGATTTTTGTGTAGTGGTAGGTGATGGCGACCATCAACCACTCACTTGATGTAGTGCTGCCTGTAAGTAGACGTAGCCGAGGGCGTAATTATACAGAGAAGGTTATCTGGCCACCAATCTCGATAGTGTGGTCTTAAGAACTTGTAGGGAGATAGGGCAATCGATTATGGATCGTTAAACTCAGCCAGAATAAAGTAGTGAGATGCAGTGTCGACGAGGTGAGTTACAGCACTCTTGGGTTACAAAGTTTATTGCACACAATTATTAAAAATGAGTTACAGATTAGCAGAGCGTGACCCTAACGTCGGACCTTCTCTCAAGCCCTACTCTCTCCTTTCTCTCTGATCTAGGAATCCCTTCCACATAATATATAGCGTGGGGAGGATGTGTATGTCTTGCAAATTTCCTATCACGTGGACTAACTGGCTAGGGCTGGTTACTCCACGTGTTTGAATACGTCATGAATTTCTTGTTCGTCTGGACTATGAGGAAGTTTGAGATACATCGTATGGCTAAGGATTCTTGATGGTCTGGGACAACAAAGGTTGTGAATTACGTGAATTGACATTCCGGGTTCGTCTAGGTAAGGGGATGTGTTCTCTAACTCCTAGAGGACTCAGACATAACTACCTGTTTTACATATTGTTACCTATAGCTATATAGTTACATATAGTATTGTGTTATATTATGCCTGCATGCCTACTTCTTCCTTAGCTTTTATCATTCTTTTTCTGTGCCTGCCCTCCTCTCTTCCAATTTCTCACATCTTTCCTGTTGCTTCTTATTGCCTTTCTTTCCTTTACAGGTGACTTTACATTGAGTGACAAGCCAAATGGTTTCCTGTAAGCCAAGAAACTATTTACAACCCTTGGTGGTAACCATATAACAAAACCATACGTGCTGCCTACGTGTCAGCAAGTGGGTTGGTGGAGGGTTAGTGCCCTTCCCTGTAAAACAAATAACTCAGTGTCAAATGGCCACTCCTTGTGGGATTGTGGCGTCTGGCAATAGATAGATAGATAGATGGATTTTTGTGTATTTGCAAATACAAACACGTATTTGACCCCATCCCTGGGGTCGACTTGGTATATAATATACTTAGGACCAGGCCATTTCTTTCCCTCAACCTCTCCTGAAACCCTCTTAAGCCTCAGTATCAGCCAGAAATAGTGGTGGTGAACATTCGGGGGTGGAAGCGAGCCTGCTCGTAGATTGCTACTATGCGTTGGTGGGCAAGCTTGAGTATTGCATCGACCTAGTAGCAGTCAAACTACTAGCAGCCACACCTAGTTCCAGTCAGACTACTAGCAGGCAGACATAATTCCAGTCAGACTACCAGCAGCCAGATCTAGTTGCAGTTAGACTGCTGACAGTCAGACTAACAACTTTCCCCCCATCTGAGTCGTAAGCCAGCCATGATGGGTAATGTACTAATGCGCATTGTTGCGAGGCCCAGGCTTGAGCCAGCCTCAGTCTAAACACCCATTCCCATTTTTTGCGGTGCACGGGCTGAAGCTGGACTTAGGCCACGCTTGAATCAGTCTTGAGCCAAGTCGAGCCGCTCCTAGAGCAGGCTCGAGGTATATCAGAGCCAGACGTATGACGTCATATGGAAACAAAGATAAGAACCTAAGAAGAGAGCGGTAAAGAAAAGCCAAAAGAATTGTCTTGACTAGGCCTATCCGAAACTAAATTTATCCATCCTCTGGTAATCTGAGTGAAATGTTTTTCTATTATTTATTTCACTTTTACTTCTAATGTAAGTGCCGTTTCCACATTTCTTTTGCATTACGCTATGAATATGTGACTTGCATGGCTGACAACGATATAGACATTTACTAGATGTAACTGTGGATGCATTTGCTAACGGGCATACCACGTTGAGTACACCGCTTCCCGTCCGATCAGCGAAGTTAAGCAACGTTGGGTCTGGTTAGTACTTGGATGGGTGACCGCCTGGGAACACCAGACGCTGTTGGCATAACGTTCTCCCTACGTGTCAAGTGGGGTTGGTGGAGGATTAGTGGCCCTCCCTGTAAAACAATTAACTCTAAGCCCTTGGCCACCCCGTTTGGGATATATGGCGTCTGGCAATGAATGAAAAAAAAAACTGTGGATGCATTTTAAATATGAACATTGTATGTAAGTAGGTATGATGATTGGAGTATTTACAGAGGTCAGCTGATCGGCGACTGTTTTGCGGGGTCCCTGAGACAAGCCACACAGCGAAGCCTAGCCACTGTAGCTAAAGTCGTAAAAGTGCGGCATTATATTGACTCTTCTCCTCCCGGCAACGTCTAGGAAAGGCCTTTGTCCCGCAGTGGACTGTTACAAGCTACAGATGGTGATTTTACATATATATATATATATATATATATATATATATATATATATATATATATATATATATATATATATATATATATACTGTATATTTGACCACCGTGTGCACCACACTGTAGTACTCAACGAACTTATTATCAGCTGCACAACACATCCGTCATCTAATACTGTACCTGCCCTTCAGAGGTGACAGAAGCTTCAGTGTTCATTCTGAAATCCATCACACTCAGCTGCTCATATACCTGCTTTGCAGATTCTATTCCATCCATCCACCATCCAGTCTTGTGTTGCCTCACCAGGAGCATAGGGGGCTGAGGTCAGGCTACTGACTTCACAGACTTAAGCGAGTAGGACCAGTCACTCTTCCCTGAGTAATATCATCTGAGCAATAAGTGTCAGCCGTCCATGAGGTTAGGCCTTTTGTGGATAACAATCGGTTGGAGCACCTAAACTCACCAGAAGACCAGTTGTCTAATTTTTGGTTGCATGGTATAAATGGTTTTCCGAAATGCAGTTAATCTTTTGGTTTGTTACTCTGTTCAGTCATTCAAAGGTAACACCACATACACTGAATGTATGGTGGGTCGTCCTGATATTCCCTCCATATTACACCCGACTTCCCGACTATTTTTTTTTTTTTTTCACTTTAATTTGAAGAGCTCTGTCCTTTTGCAGCCTATTTCCCGTTGCTCATCGGTAGAATAAAGCAATACTACGGTACTGTTTACAGTCCATGGGGCTTCTTCTATCCTAGCACCAAATTCGTGTTATTTTCATCTTGTAGTTAAGCACGATGGAGAGTTAGAGTGAACTGGGTATGCACGACTATAAACATCGTAACTCATGCTAGACCGGTTGCAACTCAGCACCAAATGCCATCGTAACTACCTGCTCTACGTATCATATCTCAGTCCTCCAGTACACTACTGTACATCTAATTATCCAGCACACTACAAACAAGCTCTCTCATTAATCCACAAAACTCTCCGCATACCTCAACATTCACTCAGTATAACTCACGGCGTAACTTCATATCAACCCTAATAACATTTTTCATTCCCACCCTCTCATCCACGGCTTAAGATCCATCCAGTCAAGGTCCACCTCTTGTTACCATGATGTAGGGTGGTATTCTCGTCAAGCAAGGAGACTCTCCTAGCACCTCTTCCTTAGCGATTTGTTTTGCGTATTAGAGCTTGTTTCCTTTGCACACATAACGATTAATTTTGCGTATTACAACTTGTGCTTTCCCTAGCATATTTAACGATTTATTTTGCTTATACCAGCATATCATTTCCCCTGTATCTCTTTATGTAGGCTATTTGTATTGCGTATTACAGCTAATTGTTTCCCCAGCACCTCTTTCTTAGCAGTTTACTTTTTGTATTATTTTTTGTTACTTTTATCTTTTTACATCATATGTAAACTGACAATGAAGAGATACTAAGAGGCTAGAATTCTGAATTTTTCACAGAAGAATATTATACATATTACACCTAAATATTGACTCAATATCCTCAGTGTATCAACATAAAATCAACAACATACACGTGCATATTAAGGCGCAATAGAAAAAAAGTCGCTGAGGAAGAGGATACGAAATTTCTGAAGCGGATGAGAATACGGCCTCTGTACCGCCGTAACAGAGCGCTGTCACGGAACACTTCCTCGCTCGTCGCAATTACGCATTTAATATTCACCTCTTTATAGCCCTACATAGCACATTCTTTTTCTTCGCTACCTGCCACACGCTTTTACTCAGCTGGAAAAGACCTCTTATACTAATGGAGTTAAAACGTTTTCCAATTTCTTCCTTCTTTGCGAGCGCAGTATTTTTTTTTATCTTTATTTACTTATTTATTTATCTTTACTTTTAAGTTTATGTTCTCGTTTCTTGCCAGACGATTTCATTCAACTTAGGAAAGGCCTCCCGTACTAAACAGGCCCACGGTCTTCATTAACCCCTTCCATGCGATGATGTCCTATTGATATTATTCTTCCTACCTCCAGATGATTTTACCCAGCTTAGGAATTACCTCTCTTATATGGGAATCAACCATTATCTGTTGGCTCTACTCGTGCGACAAGGTTTGTGTTTACGCATCCTTCCTCCAGATTATTTGATTAACGTTAGGGAAATCTCTCACAGTGACAGGGCTTCAGACAGTCGCCATTTTACTCCCCTGTCATGAAACGTCTCCCCAAAGCTACGTGAAGCCGTCAGGTGATGACAAGAATATAACGAAAATGGCGTCTCCCTTGCTGCCCTCAAATATCAAGACTCTTTCAGCTTGAGTAAAATCGCCCGGTGGTGGTAGTAGTAGTAGTAGTAGTAGAAGTAGTAGCCCCAGACTCATCTGAACATTATCATGGCAGACTGCAGGCTGAAGTTCTGTAGCTTACCACCCTCTTTTCGGGGGACAGAGAGGGAGCGTAGGGACGTTTCCATCGCCGGACAGCGGAGCAGCTCGGTTATATCAGTGCCATCGCTTTCAGGCGTCCCTAGTGGTAGCAAGAGTATTATATAAAAGTTGTCCTCGAGCTGAATTAATTAAGCTTGAGTAACACAGTGCCCACACGCACGTCTTCCTCAGCGACCATAATTGCGCATCTAATATTATTGGCCTTATATCTCTCGCCACTTTTCCTGCCTAGCTTACTTGCGCAGCTTTTCTCGATTTCCGTTACATAATTTCATTCTCGTCCAGGCAGACATCGTAAATCACTTTGCTTTTGCATGCTTGTTCCCTAGTTCGTGAGAGAAAATGTTTAAGAGTATCGTTTGTTTAGGCTGATATTTTCCCCTGGTTCTCTGCTTTGCTGTTCGTATGTCCGCATTCCCATTTATTGTTTTAGAAAATGAGATAATGATGATGATGATGATGATGATGATGATGGCAGTGATGATGATGATGATGATGGTAATAGTGATGATGATGATGATGATATTAATGATGATGATGATGATGATGACAGTGATGATGATGATTTTGACGGTATGTGTAAAGGATCAATCGGTCTGTTGCTGATTGCCTTCCATGTGCTTCTTTCTACTCTGTATCCTACCCTCGCCGTTTTCCACAGCTCTCTATGACTATCTTGTACCTAGACAAAGCGATTTAAATTCACCTTATTTTAACCCTCCCCAGACGTCCCGGCCTTGTATGCAATTTCCTTTTCCTTCGCAGTATTCAACCACTCCACTCAAGGGAATAGTCTCATCTCTACTGTCTCTCTGTCTCTCTTCCCTTTCCTAATCCTTCAGTCTCTTTCGCTCTTTCAAAAACCAATTTCTTCGTCCCCCAGATCTCTCTCTCTCTCTCTCTCTCTCTCTCTCTCTCTCTCTCTCTCTCTCTCTCTCTCTCTTCTGTGATCTGAGAAATACTTCATCTGTAAAATGAGAACATTCTCCCTCATCCTCTCTCTCTGTCTCCCCTGTGGCATCTGAAATACTCCATAATCGACGAAGTAAGTGTTCCTTGATAACCAAACACACCTTTTAGACACTGTAGAGGGAATATTAACCTCAAAAATATACTGTAGACAGAAATACCCGACTGACAGTAGGCTATTACATTCCTCCTCGATAATGTAAAGGGAATTTTACCTGAAAGAATATAGACAGCATTAGCGTACTGACAAACTACCTGATAGACCTACGAGATGGTGTAAAGGGAATATTATCCGTAAGAATATAGATACAATGATCACCTGCGAATTTTTAGCTACACAGAAGTTTATTCTGTCGTCGTGAAAAAAAAAAATCGTAGGAGCAGCTCAAATCACGTTTAAAATAGACAAATATCGTGTGAAAGCATCTGTGACATTCTATCAAGTACTTGCTGAACAATGTTATCCTTCGATTTTGCCGTAAATATGAAAAATACGGTTTAGAAGGTCGTCCATCTTTTTGGTTGAGAAATTATTTATTACTTTCTTCCCTTACTGCTATGTCAAAACTATTTTCGAACAATGTCTGTTTTAAACGTGCTTTTCACTGATACTACGAAAATTAGCAATGGTGATATTTTCACGCAAATTATTATTATTATTATTATTATTACTATTATTATTGAGGTCCATTATGATGTAGCAGGGGTAAACCAGCTCTGTTGTCGGGCCCTGCTGAGGTTGTCGCTGACTGCACTGCGCAGTTGACCCTTGTGTGGTGTGGTGCGGTGAGAATCTGTCCCTTCTCCCCTCGGGACTAGATGCGAATGAACGTGTGTGTGTCGATGAGTAAACTGGGAGTGTGTCGTCTTGTCTCGGCTACCTCCCTTTCTCGGGGGGAAGCAGTTTAGGTATATAAGAATTTTTGAAAGAAATAATGTCTCGACGCTGAATGGGAAGCCTGATGGTTTACTACAACCCATGAAATCATTCATTACTTTGGGTGGTAACCATATAATCAAATGACACCTAATGGACTTGTGGGTAAAGCTGCTCCAACAGGTTTGGATCCGCAAAGGCTTCCATCTGAGGAATGGTTAAGGTTTGTTGTTCACATTTTGTCACTCAGAGGCGAGTGAGCCTAGTCATCCTCACCTTAATGGTCGAAACTGAGTAGTCTAGACCTGGGATTTTACACTCCTGATGGGGTAGAAGAGGACTGGATAAAGAATGGAAGCATGGTCACACAAATACAGACCTGACAACTTGGCAAAATTTTAAACAGTGTATGGGAATTATTGAAGCTATATCTACGCAGATAGGGCTGAGTTCGTTAGCAGCTTGACATCCGTACACAGCTCCAAGAGAGTGTAAAGATAATATTGACCCTAACAATGAAGACCGACTTAGCGGAGTGTGCTGACAGCCTGAACATAGCCACTTTAAAATGTCCCCTGGCCTCCTCCGCCGTAAAGGGAAAGGCCTACGAATCCGCTCATCACACACGCATGGTTAACAAGCTTCAGCCGAAGAGATGGAGCGACGAGATCAATACGTTATTTTGGAGGATGCGTTGATACTAGGAGACGATGTGAGGAATTCAGGAAATCTGGGAGGCACTGAATAAACGCCATCTAGCACAGTACCTCCGCCAACTGACCAAGACTCTAGTACGACAGATGTTGAGATAACGCTATACAGCACAATACCTCCGCCATCAAACCATGAATCTAGCATTTGAGACACTGACAAAATGCTATAATACACAGTACCTCCGCCACCTAAACAGGAATCTAGTATTATAGCCCGGCCATGGGTCTCACGGAGCTGACAGAGAGGAAGAGGAACAGAATCAATAGCAATACGCTAGTGAGTTCTGAAGAACCGGCGCTTCTGAGAATTAAGAGAGAAGTGATAACGTTTCTAACAGCAGCAACAACAATAACAACAACAACAACAACAACAATACTAGTACTAATAATAGTAATAATACTAATAACACTAATACAAATCAATCTATCTATCTATTGCCAGACGCTTCAATCCCGTTCGGGGTGGCCACAAACAAATCGCCTCTACGTCGCCCTATCCCCCTCCATTTCACTGCCCTGCTCCCAACTCACACCCCCCTCTCTCATATACCTCTCCACCCCATCCCTCCATCTCATCCTCGGCCTCCCTCTCCCTCTTCCTCCCTCCTCTTCACTCACATACACTCTCTTCGTCAGTCTCTCACCCTCCACCCTCTCCACATGGCCAAACCACCTCAGTGTGTTCCTCATAACGCTTCCTATCACATCCACATCCACACCACAACGCTCCTTTATATCCTCATTCGTCAGCCTGTCTCTCCATGTGACTCCACAGGCCCCTCTTAAATAACTCATTTCCAATGCTCTCACTCTTGACTTGTGTCCTTCCAACAACGTCCAAGCTTCACTTCCATACGTTAGAGTTGGTATCACAATACTGTCATGTAGTAACTTTTTCACTTCCATGCTCACTTCCCTGCTTCTTATCACTGCTTCAAAGAGCCAGCAACCTTTCTTCCCTGCTGTACCCTTTCAAGCACTTCACCCTCCAAACCTCCATCCTTACTTATCACACTGCCCAAGTACTTAAACTTACTCACATTTTCCAATTCCTCACCATCCAACCACGCTGTACATTCAATGACTTCACCTCTCACAAAGACCATCACTTTACTCTTTCCTACATTCACCTTTAGATTCCGTTTCTTACACACTCTCCCAAACTCATCTGCCAAGCCTTGCAGCTCCCCTTCGTCTTCACTCAACAACACAGTATCATCTGCAAACAACAGTACAGGGAGTTTCCAAACACTATCCTCTCTCACCAGGGCCACTCCAACATCCACTACCCTACCTTGTACCTCTTTTATTACCCCATCCATGTACAGATTAAACAACCATGGAGACATGACACATCCCTGTTTCAACCCAACCTTCAAAGAGAAAAGTAGTTCACCATCCACACGCACTGCAGCCTTCACACCATCGTACATACTCTTCACAGCATTCAACAACTTCCCATCTACTCCATGTATTCTTAATACTTTCCACAATCCTTGTCTATCCACCCTGTCATATGCTTTCTCCAAATCCATGAAAGCCGCATACAACTTCTTTCCCTTCTCTAGAAACTTTTCCACTAAAGATCTAAGAATGAATATCTGATCTACACAACCTCTTCCCTTCCTAAAGCCTCCCTATTCTTCTCCAACTAATTCCTCTGTTGTTTCTCTAACTCTGTCAATAAGTATCCTACCATACACTTTTCCTATTATACTAAGAAGACAAATGCCCCTATGATTACCACACACTTCTTTTTCCCCTTTTCCTTTGTACAAGGGAATAATTATACCTGACTTCCAATCCTCCGGGACTCTACCTTCCTCCTAGGCCAATCTGCACATCTTCCACATCCATTCTACTACTATCTCTCCCCCATGCTTCAGCATTTCACCACATACTCCATCAATTCCTGGGGCTTTCCCCAATTTAACTTTCTTCATTGCTTCCACAACTTCTATCCTACTGATTTCTTCCTGTCTTCTCACCTCCCTCCTTCTCCCAGCCATTTCCCAGTCACTCATACTCGCATTAATTCCATCCTCTGCGTTCAACAATTCCTTAAAGTCTCCTCTCCATCTGCTCACTTTTTCTCCCTTCTCCACAATTAATCTACCATTTTTATCTTTCACTCCCCTGCTAACCCCACTTCCACCCTGTCTTACTCTTTTATTTTTATTATTACTAATACTAATACTAATACTAATAATACCGGAAATAAAAATAATAATAATAACAATAATAATAATAATAATAATAATAATAATAACAATAATGATAATAATAATAATAATAATAATAATAAATAATAATAATAATAATAATAATAATAATATAAAAATAATGGTAATAATAAAAATTAATTCATTCACTTATCATTTAATCTTATCTTGCCCCATGAGGAGCATAGGAGCCCGGGGCTAGACAAGTTGGTCCTGACACTGAAGATGAAGGTGGCCTTACATGAGCAATAAACTCCATCCACCCCTTGGATATAAACCTGCACTGGCTCAAATCGACTGGAGCTCCTTAATTACCAACTAAACCACCAGGCGCCATAATTTGGTTATAGGGTTATCACTCAGCATTGTAAATGGTTTCCTGGTCTACAGGGAACCATCTGGATTTCTACTCGGTGTAGTCATCCGTAGACAAAAGAAAGAAGAAGAAATGAAGGAAAGAAAGATAGAAGAGGAAGGAAGGAAGAAAAGAATGAAGAGAGGAAAGGGTACTCATCCAAGAGCAGCACCACGTTGAGTGAGTGGATGATGAACGCCCCCACCTAGTAGTAGTAGTAGTAGTAGTAGTAGTAGCAGTAGAAGTAGTAGTAGTAGTAGTAGTAGTAGTAGTAATAATAATAATAATAATAATAATAATAATAATAATAATGATAATAATAATAATAATAATAGCTGTAGTATCAGAAGTACAAATAGAAGTATTGATAATAGTAGTGATAATAGCAAAAAAAAAAAATATTAGTAGTAGTAGTAGTAGTAGCAGTAGCAGTGGTAGTAGTAGTAGTAGTAGTAGTAGTAGTAGTACTACTACTACTACTACTACTACTACTATTATTATCATTACTATTAGTAGTAGTACCACCGGTAGTAGTAGTAGTAATAGCAACTGTCCTAGCAGTAATCAGTTAATCACAACACCATTCAGAGGTAAGAGCCTTCAATTCTTTACGTGTAACGTTTCACCCAATTCCAGGCTTCTTCAGACACTGGTCATCTCCGTCAGAACCCTGGCCATATATATGCAGTACACTTTGACCTGCCTACCTACGGTAGGGAGAGAGAGGGGGAAAGGAGTGGAATATTGGGTAATGGCTACATATGGGAGCAAATTTCTGTGTGAGTACGTTTTGAGTGTGTGAATAATAATAATAATAATAATAATAATAATAATAATAATAATAATAATAATAATAATAATAATACCTAGAGGCCCCCCTAAGGAGGGAATCACACCAGCTGCAAGCCAATACATATCTAGCTCGGCTTGGAATATGACCTTGACCTTGACCTACTTTCACCAATTTCGAACTCCTTGATTTTCATCCCTTCTACGCACCTGTAAAATTTTGCGATGATATCTTTAGAGGTTGCAAAGTTATCATGCTAACCGACACACAGACACACAGACAAGCTGAAAACAAGAACTGTTAGAGATTTTCCTACCTACTACACGACTGTCAAATTTTGTGATGATATGTTGAGCGCTTGTGAAGTTATCGTGGTAACAGGCAGACAGACCTTGGCCTACTTTCTCCAATTTCGAACTCGTGATCGCTTTTTTTTACCCATTATACACCTGTAAAATTTTGTGATGATATCTTGAGCGGATGCGAAGTTATCGTGCTAACACACACACACACACACACACACACACACACACACACACACACACACACACAGAAATTGAAAACAATACCAGCTTCGCTATTGCGGCTGGTAATAAAAATTCGGCAGTCATAATTATAATAGCAGCAATGACAATTTTTTTTACATGTTATTTATGACATTAGCATTTATTATTGAAACTCCTCCTCCTCCTCCTCCTCCTCCTCCTACTACTACTAGTACTACTACAACTGCTACTATTATTATTATTATTATTATTATTATTATTATTATGACATTATTCCCCCGCGAGTATAACGCAATTTGACATCACCCTCCTCTCTGTCATTAAGTCTACCAATCTCCCAACCTTCACGAGGACCAGTTAAGCTTATAGACGCTGCCAGTTGGAAAGTACACACACACACACACACACACACACACACACACACACACACCTCTGGGAAGTCTTTAACACAGCCAGTGCTATCCCTCCTCAAAGTCGCCAAACCCCTACACCAGCGTTTCTTAACCTTTTCCGACCTCAGCACCCCTCTTGTAATAAGGTGTCAGTCCAGCACCCCTCTACATCTGGTTACTGGGACTGCAGTTGCTACACTACTGCAGGGTTAAAGAAAAGTGAAGTACTGCCTGACAGTTTAATTTATAGTCTCAAAAAACAAAAAAAAATCAAGGATGCCATTACTAAGCAAATCCAGTAAGAAAAAATATAATGCAGCATTTTCCAGCACCCCCTAAAATTGATTTCAGCACCCCCTGGGGGTGCTAGCACCCCAGGTTAAGAAACGCTGCCCTACACTAACATTATATCACTTACCACACCCGCCACCCGCCTTCTCTCTCTATATATATATATATAAATATATATATATATATATATATATATATATATATATATAAACAGCAGCAGCAGCAGCAGCAGCCGTTTGAGTATCCACTGCAGGACCGGCCTATCCTGACCGAAGTCGGGACGATACAGCCAATGTATCTCTACCAAGTGGCTTAGGCTGTCTGGTAGAGATTGTATGTAGGGTTAGAAGTGCTTGTAAGTGTAAACGTAGTGTTGTAGTGGCTTTGGATGTGTGTGTAGTCTGTGAACCAAGTGTAATCGGCCCGCGCAAGCCGACTGAGTGCAAGCATATTTTATAGTAAGCGACACTTGTTCAACCACAGCACCCCTTGTGGCCGGGTGAACACTCTCAAAGTTTATTACCCTGGCGGGGCGCGAACCCTGGTTCACCAGTGTACGAAACGCACACTCTACCACTGTGCCACAGAGGCTCCTTATATATATATATATATATATATATATATATATATATATATATATATCACAAATAAAAGTAGTTGTCTAAATTCCTGTATAATGTCGACGAAACATCATAAAACTATGCATAAAACAACAGTTAAAATTATGCATAAAACCTAAAGCTCATAGAGAAAGCTGGCTTCCTCAACAGAATAGAAGGTGGCTCCTCCCGTCATACACGCCTGCTGTCCAAAGACTGAGGGGAGATGGTACGATCCATCTCCCTCCCTAAACCTGGAGCATCGACGGCGAGCATCCACTGTAATAGAACACTCAGGTAAGAGGTGCCGCACAGTCACTGGGACCATAATCTTCACAATGAGAAAGGGATCTTCCCTCCAGAAGACAGCAATGTGTCAGGCGCGAATACCCGATCCGTAGGCGGGTCACAGGATCTTCCCGGTGACGGGGCATGGCAATAATGACCCAAGGACTAACTGCCGTTTATTAGTAATACTGGTTTAGAATTCCACATTCTGTGGAGTTCTTACTGTATATATTTTTTTTTGCTGGCATTCTAAGACCGTTTGAGATAGACATGAAATTTTCAGGAGTGACGATGTAGTGCTGCCTACTTCTTCCTTAGCCTTTATCATTATTTTTCTGTGCCTGCCCTCCTCTCTTCCTATTTCTCCCATCTTTGCTGTCATTTCTTATTGCTCTTCTTTCCCTTACAGGTGTCTTTACACTGAGTGACAAGCCAAATGGTTTCCTGTAAGCCAAGAAACCATTTACAACGCTGGGTGGTGACCATATAACCAAACCATACGTGCTCCCTACGTGTCAACAAGTGGGTTGGTGGAGGGTTAGTGCCCCTCCCCGTAAAACAAATAACTCAAAGTCAAATGGCCACCCTTTACGGGATTATGGCGTCTGGCAATAGATAGATAGATAGATAGATGTATCTTGGTGGCACGCATCTTTTGGCACTTTTTCTAGCACTAGAGCCCTCTATGTTTTTTTTTTTCCTCTCAATTTCTCTCTCCTACGCAGCAAAAACTACCAAATAGATTGCTTTGCAAATGTTCCAGTATGTAGTCGTCAACACATACTGTACTAGTGCACCTGGGTACTGATGATGAGATCCAGCTAATACTTTTTGAGATATTGAGAAAAATCGAAATGGCTGCCTCATGACTGAAAGTGCCAAATCAGAAAGTATTTAGCCGATTTTGACCAAACTCTGTGGAAGGGTAGTGGGTCATGAGTGAACATGATTTGCATATATGAATGACTTTGATCTTGATCTCAAGGTCAGGGGTCAAACTCCATAAAAAATGTTTGAGCCATACCAGAAGTCCCATAATAGGTTTACAATGACAACAAAAGTATTTTCATCTGCAATGTGGAGTTCTCTGAATATTGCTTCAGTAATTTAAGAACTCCAGTTATTATTATTATTATTATTATTATTATTATTATTATTATTATTCATCCATCCATCCATCATCCAGTCCTACATTGCCCCATGAGGAGCGTAGGACCCCGGGGCTAGGCAGTTGGTCCTGACATTTAAGATGAGAGTGACGAGGCTCACTCATCCCTGAGTGGCATTACATGAGCATTATGCAGTCAACCCCAACCATCCCTTGGTATAAGCCTACACCGGCTCAATCCGACTGGAGCGCAATAATTACCCACTAAACCACCAGGTGCCAAAATTTGGTTATATGGTTACCACCCAGTGTAGTAAATGGTTTCCTGGGGTACAGGAAACCATTTGGCTTGTCACTCAGTGTAGAGTCACCCACAGGCAGAAGGAAAAGGAAAGAATGAAGGAAAGACAGAAGTGGGAGTGTAAAGTCACCCGTAGGCAGAAGGACAAGGAAAGAATGAAAGAAAGAAAGACAGAAGAGGATGAAAGGAAAGAAGGATGGAAGAGAGGAAAGGGCAGACACCCGAGAGCAGCACTACATCGAGTGAGTAGATGGTGAGCGTCCCCACCTATCACATATTATTATTATTATTATTATTATTATTATTATAGTAGTAGTAGTAGTAGTAGTAGTAGTAGTAGTAGTAGTAGCAGTAGTAGTAGTAGTAGAAGTAGTAGTAAGAATAGTAGTAGTGGTAGTAGTTTGAGCTTAATCTATTATACCATAAGCCTGTGTGTGTGTGTGTGTGTGTGTGTGTGTGTGTGTGTGTGTGTGTGTGTGTGTGTGTGTGTGTGTGTGTGTGTGTGTGTGTGTGTGTGTGTGTTGTACAGCTAAAACTGGAATAAGGTTTTTGATGAAGCTTGGCAGGATGGCTGGAACTGGATCCCAGATGGGGCAGTTTCAGTTTCATGTCAAGTGATATTTTCTGAAGGGGTGTTTTGGCCCCTAACAATTATCTCCATTGGTGGAGGAGGAGGCGGGCATTTCCGTGGAGCTTCATTAGTTTTTGCAGATGGGTATAGATAGATAGATAGATAAAGAGAGAGAGAGAGAGAGAGTTGTAGATCTACACTCCGATGTCTATTACTTCATTGATGCTACGAACAGACGATTATATTCAGCAGAAAATGGTGGTAGCTGTGGTAGTGGTGATGGTGGTAGATGTATGATGGTGGTGGTGATAGCTCTGATTGGTGGTGGTAGTAGCTGTGATGATGGTGGTGGTTGCTCTGGTGGTGGTAGCTGTGATCATGATGGTGGTGGCATCTGTGTGTTGACGATGGTGATAGCTGTGGCAGTGGTGATGGTTGTGTTGGGGGTAGCTGTGGTGGTAGTGGTGGTGGTAGCTGTGGTTTTGGTTGTGATGATGGTGGTAGCTGTTCAGAAATGGCTCTCATTTAGGCAAGTGCTTTGCGGGGCAGCAAAGCACTTGCTCTAAAGCAAAGCATGATTCAGAGACTCCTCTAATTTGGGCAAGTGTTGAGCGGCCCGATAGGGCCGTGATGCTCTTGTATACAGTATATCGAAATCCCTTAAAGCATGGCCGAAGGTGCTGGCCATTTCTGACTTAGGTATTTCCATCTTAGTGGTAGGTGGGGGAGCCCACCATCCACTCACTCAATGTAGTGCTGCTTTGGGTGTCTGCCCTTTCCTCTCTTCCTTCCTTCCTCTTCTCCTCTTGTGTCTTTTTTCCTTCATTCTTTCCTCTTCCTTCTGCCCACGGGTAACTTTACACTCCCTCCTCTGTCTTTCTTTCCTTTATTCTTTCCTCTTCCTTCTGCCTATGGGTGACTCTACACTAAGTGACAAGCCAAATGGTTTCCTGTACACCAGGAAACTATTTACTACGCTGGGTGGTAACCATATAACTAAATTATGGCGCCTGGGTTTACTGGGTAATTAAAGTGCTCCAATCGGATTGAGCCTGTGTAGGTTTACATCTAAAGAGTGGTTGGGGTTTATTACTCACGTTATGCCACTCTGTGATGAGGGAGGCTATTCACTCTCATCTTAAATGTCAGGACCAACTTTCCTAGCCCCAGGCACCTGCGCTCCTCGTGGGGCGACATAGGATTGGATGGTGGATGGATGAATGGATGAAAAAAAAAAGAAAGCTCAATATGACAAATAACAGGCACTGAAATGTGTTTTAGGATAAAAGTACAGTAGTTACATTCGTTTTCACGCTTATCTGAAGCGGGCACTTTTTGTTTTTGTTTTTTTTTTTTAGCTCTTGTGATTACTCTGTATCAGATGCATACACATGAGTAACCATATAACTTTAATACTTCCACTGATTTTTTATTACCGTTCATATTACTGGCTCAATAAATGCAATAGAGATTTTATGTTCGTCATAGTCACTCGTCAATGCGTCGGTACTAGGACTTGTATTTTCATTTTCATTTTTCTAAATTTGTGTTAAAATTTGGTAGAAAGCTTCGAAATTTGGATATGTGTTCATTGACTTTCATACAGAGTGATTCAGGAAGAAAAATTACGACCTACCTTGAAAATACAGTACATAATAATACGTCTTTTGGGTTGATGTTGAACATCATAATTCCATGATTTTTGCTGCCTTCTTTTATATCTACATTTCCTTACTTTCCTGGAGAAGTAGGAAGCAATATATATATATATATATATATATATATATATATATATATATATATATATATATATATATATATATATATATATAAAACATCATTTTAACAGCAATGAACTCTTAACAGAACATGACGCAGGAAAAACTATTACAGAAATATTGAAACTTCTTTAAGTTTCAGCCCATCTGTCATGCACTTTAGGCCCTGCTGCATAAAGTACAGTAGGTGGCAGATTTGTCAGTAATCTGTCTGTATTTATCATAATGTTTCACGTTACTCTGCGCCTCTTTCATTTCCCAAACTCTTCCGATCCTCCTCGCCTCCTCCATTTCCTCACCAACTCATTTCTGTCTTCCCCACATTCACCGATATTTATACCCTCTTCCTGTTACCCCGATCTATCTGTAATTGAACTTCCCTCTACCTTCCTTCACCACAACCCTCCCCTCCGCCACCACTCTCCTTCTCTCTTCAAGACTTTCCTTACCCACCAACCACTTTCCTTCCCTACCGATCACTTTCCTTTCATATCGACCACTTTCCTTCCCTACCAACCACTTTCCTTCCCTACCAGCCACTTTCTTCCCTTACCAACCACTTTCCTTCCCTACCAGCCACTTTCTTCCCTAACCGATCACTTTCCTTCCCTAACCGACCACCTTCCTTCCCTCCCACCACTTTCCTTCCATACTGACCACTTTCCTTCCCTGCTGCCCACTTTCCTTCCCAGATGACCATTTCCCTTCCCAATCCACCATTTTCCTCTTCTAACTGACACTTTCCTTCACTAGTGACCCTTTCGACCATTTTCCTTCCCTGCTGGCCACTTCTGACCACTTTCCTTCCCAACCAACGTCGATTCTTCTCTATTGGCCATTTTCCCTCTTACCGACGACTTTCCATCCCTAATCACCACTTGCGACCACTTTCCTTCCATACTGACCACTTTCATTCCCTGTCGACTGCTTTCCTTCCGTACCGACTACTTTATTTCCTTACCGACCACTTTCCTTCCCTGCCGACCACTTTCAATCACTTTCCTTCCCTGCCAACCACTTTCCTTCAACACCTACTACTTTTTTTTCACTACTGGCCGCTTTTGACAGCTTTCTTTCATCAGTGATCGCTTTTCTACCCTACCGACCACTTTGCTTCCCTGCTGACCACTTTCCTTCCCTGCTGACCACTACCCTTCTATACTGACCACTTTCTTTCCCTACTGGCTATTTTCCTACCTTACTAACCACTTTATACCACTTTCCTTCTCAACTGGTCACTTTCCTTCCCTACTGATCACTTCCCTTCCATGCTGATCAGTTTCGACCATTTTCCCTCCCTACTGACCACTTTCCCTCCCTACTGACCACTTTCCCTCCCTACTGACCACTTTTCTTCCCTACTGACCACTTTCCCTCCCTACTGACCACTTTCCCTCCCTACTGACCACTTTCCCTTCCTACTGACCACTTTCCCTTCCTACTGACCACTTTCCCTCCCTACTGACCACTTTCGACTACTTTCATCAGTGTAAACCATTGGAAACGAGTATTTAATGGCAAGCAGTACTGACTATAGCTGGTAATACTGGGTGGCTGACATCACAGAAACACTGTACTTAATCACACTTTAATGGCAGGCGACTATTTTCTTGTTGGAGTATTTCCTGTATGCGTTGGCCTGACTGTCATGAGTGTTGTGCTGTATTCCATATTATTCTTCATTTATTACCTAGATTTCACAAGGCTCCTTTTATTTTTAACTCCACTTTAGGACGCTTTTCGTTTCTTCAGATCCTTTCGACGACAAGTACGTGAAGGGAAACCATCATGATGTCTACAAACGTAACCTCTTCCAGAATGTTCACCAAAACCAGCCTCTTCCTGTACCACGCTTTCACCTCTTTCGCTCCACTTTAATATCCTAACAGCCACTTTCAGCACCCCACTGGCAGTTCGCTTATTCGTACTGTGCAGCAAGTCACAGCAAGCGCAAACTGTTATAAATTCCTACACCTTAAACACATTTATAGAAACAATAAACACTAGGTAATTTTTATAAATATCATTATCAGTATTAGCATTAGTATTATTAGCATCACTCCCATGATCATTACCATCATCAATGTTTTTATACGACAAAATCTCCAAGCAGGTGCTGAAGGATGAGAGCAACATTCCCAAGGAGTTGTGGGATGAACGTAGTGAAGAAGAGGTGAATATAGTAGGACTGGCGATATAAAGAAGGAACATCTTTAGTCTTAGAGATTGGCAAGCTACCTCAAAGAAGAGCCTAATCGTTCAGAGTTTAGCAAGAATTTTTCCCATCCTCATATCGTTAGTGGACAAAACTCCCTTGGACGGGGAAGAGGGGTAAAATGATGAGAAAAGGGATACTTAACAAGATTGATGGACAGACAGAGAACAGTAAATGGCCTAATATTAACATATCAACACGAATATTCTAGTCACAAAGAACTGCTATGGAAAAAAACAGGAACGTAGCACAGTCTTTTTCTGTTATTGAGCTACATGACAGAAGCTGCAAAGAACGCGAAAATTTGGGCCAAGATAGGGTAAAAGAACTGTTCCCGAGTGCACGCCCATCGTTACCTCCCCGGACTCCAACTATTACGGCAACGCAGTAAAGTAGGAGGGAATGGGGAGTTTAGCAGCTGTCCAGTTCTATTAATCGCTTGACTGCCTACACAAGACCTCATGAATGCTAGGTAATGAGAGAGAGAGAGAGAGAGAGAGAGAGAGAGAGAGAGAGAGAACTAGCCCGCTTCGAGGTAACAGCTGTGTTGGTTTAAATTTTTACCTATAAAACCAAGCCTCATATCTCTCTCGCCATCCCTATTCTGTGTGTGTGTGTGTGTGTGTGTGTGTGAAGGAGGGGGTACCCTGCGTACCTCTGATTATTTCCTCTTCTTTCTTGCTACTCCATTCCTTTTGAATTTTTTTCCTCTATCCTTTCCTTGCCACTTGCGAACCTCTTCTTTATTCCCAGTTATCCTGTTTGTCTGTTTATAAATAGACGCCTTAACCCGTAAGGGGTGGCCACAAACAAATCACTTCCACGTCGCCCTGCCATTTTGATGCCCTCCCTCAACTTCCCCCCCTCCTTTCTCTTTTTCATATGCCTCTCCACTCCATCCCTTAGTATCATCCTCTGTCTCTCACTCCCTCTTTACCCCTCCACCTCACTCTTACAATCTCCTCGTTAATCTCTCACACTCCATTCTCTCTACACGGCCAAGCCACCTCAAATTATTTCTCCTATTGGTTTCTATCATATCCACACCTACACCAGAATGCTCATGGTAAAATAACTAAAAAAGAGAACGACTCATATTGTTGCTGTTTTGTGCAGCTCGCCTTTCACTGGTTGAGAGAGGATATAACGTAGACTGGTTCATAAAACTTAGTATACGTCTGGGACTGGTTTGTGTGTCGCGGTGGTTGTGGTGATCCGGTTTTTTTTTTTTTTTTTTTTGTAAATAAGTTATAGCTCTTGAGCAATGGGATGTTGTAGTGTATTTGGATGAAGTGGGAGGAGTATAGGAACCGTTTGTAAACTCTACAGGTTTCCGAAAAGAAGTGAATTAAGAAAAAACAATTAAGATGGATAAGTTTGTGGATGAGGGCGGACAATTTTCCTCTCGACTAGGTTAGAGTTAGCTCAAATCATTTCAGCCCACACAGTACGCAAACATTTTGAATAGGAACCTTTGGCTCAAGAACCACCTGCTACAGTCCGACTACAGAAGGCTAAATCAATTCCAGACTTCAACCTTCCCAAGGGGATGCATGATAATGAAGGTAAGTACCGTAAACTACAGTATGACGAGGAATGAATTGAAATTTGCTGCTGCAGGCTAGTCTTATCATATACGAGAATTACCTGTTGTGCTGATCAGAACGAACGGCAACTTGCAGAAATAAATAGATTTATACTGACTGCGATAAATTTTTACTTTGGTGGTGTGGCGAATCATCATGTTGAAGTAGCCACAATGAAAGCATAGTTTCATTACTGGGACTAAGGTTACGTTCCACAGAAATTCGTCAAGCAATAATTATTCTGTTAACTCCACATGTCATACTGCACATATAAAATGCAACAGGCAAAACCATGGTGAGCAAACTCATGGTAAAGCAACTCTATAGTTATTTTACCATAGGTTAACTCATCGGTGCAAATGAAATGACGTTATTACCCGTCCCCGCCCCGGAAAGGCTCGGGAACGGGTATTGTTTTCACTCGATTTGTCTGTTTGTTTGTCCGCCTGTCTATCTGTCTGTCTTTCTGTTAACAACTTTACGCGAAAACCATTGGTGCAATTTTGACTAAAATTACAGGGATGATGAGCCATGACCTTCTGATCACCTAAATTTTGGGTGAAACTGGGCCAAGGCCCGGGCTGTAGGCCCCAAAAATGTACAAAAATAAAAAAATCGTTTTTTAGTCATAACTCCTTTCAGATTCGTCATATCGATATGAAACCAATACCTAAAGGTGCATCTTTCAAATCTGCATCCTATAACATGCCACAGTACGTCAGGGGTTTCACTCCCCAGTTAGCGGTAGGGGGTCATTGTCAGGTGGGTGGTACCGAAAATTCCAAAATGGGCAAAAAATCGTCAATTTTCACCCGATTTACCCCGAAATTGATATGTGACATCTTTGACTAGCGATCCTGTTGTTTTTATGTCAGCGTTAAAATAACTGCCGGGGACGGGTTTGCTGTGCCTTGGCACCGCTTTTTGTTATTATAGTTTCAGCCAGCCACAGGATTACAAGATTTTGATCCATTTTTTCGGTATTTCAGACAGTTCTAAGACACTTTCCTTCTATGGCATTTTCTTCGCAAATTAATTTTATTCCTGAACTTTAGGTTAGGTAAGGCTATCTTCAAAAGTAAAAAAATAAATAAATGCGATGAAAATGCCATAGAAAAAGTGTCTTAGAATTGCTAAAAATACCGAAAAAAAGGATGAAAAGCATAACTCTATGGCTGGCTCAAAATATAATTTTACCTAAATGACAATGTCAAAATACAGCTTATAAACATAACATTATTTGGATATGAATATACATATGCATATCATTTCTGTAATGTCTGCTGCAAAATGGCTCAAGAACACAACCAAGATTCCAAGTTTGTATCCAAAATCTGGCTGTTCAGTAAATGTGTAGGCTGACGAAGCCACTTTGGTGCTCATGTGACGTCACGAGGTTGTAGGGTGGGCGGGGCTTACCACCAGACGTGTGCCATGAGAACGCTTCTTCACTTTCTCATTTGACGGACTGTCTCTCGATGTAACTCCAGTTATCCTCCAACGATTCTGTTATGTTCAAGGAAACTCGACAAAGCAGATAATGAAAGACTTATGCAGAATATATATATATATATATATATATATATATATATATATATATATATATATATATATATATATATATATATATATATAATCCCGTTAGTCTGACGATGTATTTTTATTTTACATATTATGCCTGCTACGTCATTCGATTATCTTTGGCTTCAGAAAAGGCTCAAAGTAGTGTGGAGGCTAATCCAAGCTGTATATAACTCCTTTCGTTATATATATATATATATATATATATATATATATATATATATATATATATATATATATATATATATATATATATATATAAAACTTGTGGCAGGAAAAATAATAAAATATATTTTAAAAAGTGTTCAAACCAAATGGATTAAGAGTCTAAACACTATCTCTGCACCTTTTAATGTATAACTACAGACGATTTTTTTGGCTCAGAAAATTTCATGGAATTAGGAAGGTTTATGTTTTTTACTCACATTTAATTTTTTTTCGTTTAATCTTCCATGGTCCGTCTCACTCTTTTCTTGACTCCTCTCAGTCGTTTTCTTCCAATAATTTAGTTTCATTTTCATCTCTCCTTCCACACCTCTCCTTTTCTTTCTGTCCTTCTTCCTTTTCTTTTCAATCAACTCTATTTTTTTAACGTTTTCTCGTCGCTCTTTCATTTCTTCACTTCTCTCTACTTTCTTACTTCTCTTGCGTTCCCTCTTCTTTCAGTCTTACCTGGTTCCTTTATCCAGCTGACTTCATGATTTCCTTTTTTTTAATCTCCTTCCCTACTAATCCTTTCATAGTTACATGCATCCTATTATTTCCATCATGTTTTCCTTTTTTTCTGCTCTGTGGTCTCATTTCTTTGTCTGCTGTTCTTTTGTTACTGATTTTTTTTCTTGTCTTCCTTATAATCTTCTGTTAATGTCTCGGCTCATAAATTCCTTAATTCTTAAATTCTTTACTTTGCAATCTCCAATTGTGTATACTTTAATTTTCTCTCCACATCCTATCTCCGGTTTTCTTTGCACTTATCTCTTGAGTCTTGTTTCATCCCATACTCTTGTTCAGGATTCCGTCTATTGTTCTTTTTTATTCCTTCGGCAACATATTTTTTTCCCCGCGATTTTCTTTCTCCCATCCCCTCATTCCCCTCACCTTTTTCCTTCTCCTCCATCCACTTTAAATTCTCCTTCCGGGTTCACAATTTTCTTCCTCTTATCCTCTCTCTGTCTTCTATAATTTCAAATTTTCTTCATTCATGCACCTCCCCCCACCTCTTTCCTCCTACTTATCCTCCCTACTCCACTTCCCTCTCTCTTATCCTCTCCTTCCTTCCAGCCTTCCTTTCTTCCATCATCCTCCCTCTTTTTCTTCCTTCTCGACAATTCCATCTTTCTTTCCTCCTCCCTCTTCCATTATCCTTTCCTCTCCTTAATCTTCTTTTCGTCCACTTCCTTTTGTCATTTCCCTTATTTCCATCCTCATATCTTCATCTGTTTTAAATTCCCTTCATTCATTACTTTCTCTTCATTTTTTTTTTGGTTTTCACCTTTTTTTTTTCTGTTTCCTCATCCTTCTATCTCTTTTCTCCTTTCTTTTTCTATCTATTATAACCTTCTTGTTTTATCTCTATCTTTTTCCCTTCCTTCTTCCCTTTCTTTCATTTCTTGTTCCATTCATATTCTTCTGTAACCACTCTTTCGTCCCAGCAAATGCACCTATCTTCCCAATTTAGTGCCCACTCTCAACTATCAATATCCAGCTTTAATTATCCCTCTTTCTCTATTTTCCTCGCCATTTTGCTCTCCTCTCTCTCTTCCTCACCTCTCCTTTCCTCTCTTCCATCCATCTCCGTTCATTCCCCCTCTTTCTCTCTCTCCGTTCTCGTTCTCACCACTTCGTCCCCTACACACTCATTTCCTCCCCGTAGGCACCTCTTCCCTTCCGCAGCCTCCCCTTCTGTTATTTTGTACCCTCTTATCCCCTCTCTTTTCCTCCCAGTCTCCCTCACTTCCCAACTTTATTTCCTCTTCACTCTTTTGCCTCAGGTTTCATTCTTTCAACTTTTTCTCACCTTCAGCTCTTTCATACGCTCCATCGTCTCATTGTTCTTCTCATTTTCCTACTTCCATTCGCTGTACTCATCTTCCTAGTCTGCACATGTCCTCCCATCTCCTCTTCTCTGCTTCCGTCTCATTTTTCCTCTTTTCTCTGCCAATTTCTCTTTTATGCTCTCCTCTCTCATTCCCTCTCACATTCTTTCACACTTTCTTTTCCCTTCACCAGCAATCTTCACCTTCTCCTCACTTTCCACGGCACCTCTTCAGTCTTTTCGCTATCTCCCGTTCCTCTCCCTTTCACACTCAAGTTCCCACCCTACCAATCTCTGCCATATTTTTCTACTCCTAAGCCACCAATGTTCACTCTCCCCTTTCCTCCCTCTACCCTGCTTCATTCACCCTTCACTCATTCTCTCTTCGACCTCCATCAACTATCTTTTTCCTCTCCTTCACCCCTCTGCACTGTTTTCTCTCCTTCTTCTTCTTCTCTTCCTTCTTTCTCTTCATTTTCCCACATTCGCCTCTCCCCAGTCTCCTTCAACTCCTGCTATTCCTTTCTCTACCTCTTTCTACACTCTTCCTCCTCCTCCCTTCTCTCACTCTTCCTTATTCTTCACTCCTTCCATCCTTACCTCTCTTCACTTCCTCCATCCCATGCTCCACATCACTCCTCACCCACTTCTATCCAGTTTCTTCCTCCTCCCCCCTTCCTCCATTCTCTACTCGTCTTCACCCCTCCTGCCTCCTCGCATGCTGCAGTATGTTCACCACCCCAAAAATATGAACACTAAAGAGACATACACACACAAGGAGAGAAAAAGACGCCTACCGTATGAATATGAATCCAAACTTTTCACGATCCCAGGAAAAGTTTTAGGGTAAGAGAAACCAAGCCAGCCTCTCACGCACATCAAGGCACACTGTTGCTGCTGTTGCTGTTGCTGTTACGGGCTGTCGGGAAGATAAAGGTGGAGTAAGGGGAAGAATCTTGCAGGATATAGTAGTTGCTTGTTTTCTCTTAACCCGTATTCTTTACTGTTTTGTTAATATTATCATCATACAGACCTGGGACAATTGCTCTGCACATGTATCCACTTTAGGTGCTATTCTTACAACATCCACGATTACAATTTTACTGTCAGAGTGTAGCGTTAAGTTACAAGTGTTTACTGAGGATACTAATTACAGTTACTTTTACCCGCTATATAGAAATTCAATATTACGAAAAAAAAGAATAAGACATTTTTCTGCAGTGCGGTACTCGTATATCTTGCTTGATTTGAATATCTCATCCATTTCTCCATTAAGAAAAAAATAAATGTATGCCTTTTTTCTGTCTTCATGCATAACACAAAGCAACTGAGTATAACGGAATGCAGTTTCATATTACCCGCGTTTCCATACTCATTAGTTACAAACGTGTATGGGCTTCATTACAATAATTTAGAAATTACGGAATATTTGAATTGCTTAAAGCCAATTAGAGATCCAGCGTACAGTTTCCTGGCGCCACAGGGTCAGTAACAATACGCCGGGTTATAACTCGCTTCAATAGTACAAACTGTCGAGGCTGGGTCGGAAGCAGCTTTATCAGCCAATTATCTATTTACCTATAACCAAACACCTTATTCCCGGAAGGAGTGGCCACAGATAAATTGCATTCATGACACTCTGTTCTCCATCATCAGACTGCCGTCTCTCCAACTCATGCATCCCTCATTCGTAAGCCTCTCCAGCTTGTCCCTCCATCTCATCCAGCACATAACAATAATAACAAACCCACTTCAATAGCCAGAAGCCTTGCACTTATAAAAGTGATTATTGACCACAGCAACACCTACAATACTTACAATTAAAAAAAAAAATAAACTCACTTTTTTAATGTTTCTAAACGGAGTCCAAAGTCGTTATAATTAATATATTATACATTTACGGGCAATTCATATCGCTATACTAGAGTGGAGCAGTTCTGGCTAGCCAAGTGTGGTACCCAGAAATTTTATCAACAATTTTGGAGATATTTATGGTTACCTCCATTGATTCCCGCAATACTGTGAACCGAGCGACATTTTGTTACCGTCTGACTTGGCAGGTGGTGGTGTTCAAGCGCGCAGAGAGGCGGTCTGCTGTCTGAAAGGATGCCAGTTCCATCCCAGGCTGGGTCGGAAGCAGCTCTATTACAGGACTAACCCCTTGGCTAATCTTCAACCCTCCCACTAAGTTTATTCGAAATCGGTTACAACTGTTTGAGTCATTTTGCTACACACACACACACACACACACACACCGAAGAAGGCGTAATAACCCATCTCAAGGATTGTTGTTGTTGTTGTTGCTGTGCTACCCAGACTGTCTGATCGAGCAGACCTATCTGCCGCAGGCAAGGAGCCGCCCCTGCAATGCCGTCCTTTGCAGTGAACTGGTGTTTCCATGCCGCTGACAGCGCCTCGCCACAGCGAGGGACGCACACTACTATGGAGGTTTTGTTCGCGGGTGGACGCGCATTTGTGTCTCCCCGCCCAATTAACAGAGGCACCATTGTAGGCTCCAAGTCACCCCGTTATTTGGCTATATGATTACTACCTAATATTGTAAATAGTTTCCTAAGTTACAGGAAATCATTTGGTGTGTCACAGACTGCAAAACCACCTGAAGTGGGGAAATTATTAGCGACAGGAAGGATGAGGGAAACAGGAAAAGAGGACTGACACAGAAATAGGATGGCAGACCTGAATGAAGACGTGAGCAGTGCTACATCAGGTGAGTGGATGATAGGTGTCCCCACCTCCCATTACCCATCTCATGGGTATACATAATGAAACTATATAGGTCAATATTTTAGTGACTTCCTTTTAACTACTGAATAATACCCTACAGGAAGAAGGATCCGGGGATGTATTGCCAGCACCTCCCACTCACAATTGGAAGAACCCGTGATCGATTTTCAAGCCGGTCAGACTGGTGGACTCGGTTTCCCTCCCTTGTTAGTGCTCATCCGCTATTCACACAATTTGGACTTTGATGGAAAACGACTACGGTTCTTTTACCTAGACCTGACCACGATTTTCATTCTTTTGTTGCTTATTTCACTTAGCTCATGGTAGAAAAGTACAATGCAGCGGTTCTACGTGCAGTACTTTTCACAACACTTCTTCTGACTAGGATCATATTCTAGTGTTTATCTAATGCTATCTCTCAGCGCTGAACTTGTAGAGATGGGCAATTTTAGGCCAGGTTAGAGTAAACAGACTATAGGCTAATGACGGTGGTTCTAGGGAAAGACTGGGACTATGCCGCGTGTTTGCCTTACTGACCCTCATGTAGTCGATGGGCATAACATCAAAATCTATACATTCACCTATGCAATATGGAGGTACTGGGTCAAATAATAAGGGGTACCTGAGCTATTAACAATTTGCACACGTCTTCTTATTTTCTTAAGCTTCGTCATATGAATAGCGAAACTTTTTGTTTTCATTATTATTATTATTATTTTCCGTTGCACTTTCTTATCATCGATCTTGATACATGGAAGTACCCTAGGGTAACCCAAGTCCTTGTGCCAAACATACATGATCTTGACCTGTTTTTGAAGTTGAAATACTCATTTTTATTCTAAATATTGCACACTTAGAATCGAAATATAAACTAATCGAGATACAGTTATTTGGTTAAAAATCCCTGGATAAAAACGTTTGCTGAATAATTTTGGCTCAATATTTTGCCATTTAGCCTAGTGGAAAGTACCAACTTCTAATCTGCTCAGTTTTTTCTTTGAAACACGTTTTAGAGAAAACCACGAAAGCTTAAATCTGTAACTTTCCAGATAGATAACCGTGGTCCTTTTTATGAAATGAATGGAATATGGTTACAATTAAGGATGCACTTAGCCAGTTATTGAGACAAACGCAAATTTTACACATGCGTTCTTCGACACCTTTGTCTTAAGATCCCTTGTTGATGTTACACAAGTTACCTTAGGGTATTCAGATCTTCTATATATTAAACATACCTAATGTACAATGGTAATAGCGAAGCTTCCTCGTTGTGGATTAAGAATGCGTAACTAGTTCATATCATAATAATTATTAACTTTACTGTTTCAGACCATTCCATTTAAATCAAGAATAAACGATCAAATTGGAGGGCTTAGGCTACATACGGACGTCTCTGATCGCCTCATTTCTCGGGTGTTTTCAGGCAGTTGATAAAATCGCCGGGTAAAAATGAGTATAGAATTAACATGACAACTCATAATGGAGTGTCATAACCAGTCTTTAATACTATCTGAATACAATTACATCACTTATTAATTCTTACACAGCCAGCCGATCAGTTTAATTTTAGGAACGATCCAGTGTTGTCAAAGGATCTGATCTTCAATTAATACTCGTCCATTATAGACTAATTCCGTTTATAAATACCTGCAATGACGTTTTGTGAGAAAAAAGGGTAAACTAAACATAATCTCATCTTTGGCTATAATAGGGATGATGGTGATGGTGACGGCGATAGTGACAGTGAGGGTTGTGATGATGGCGATGGTGCTCATGATGACATTGACGACGAAGATGCTGCTGCTGAAGATGATGATGATGATGACGACGATGAGGAGGAGATGGAGGAAGATGGCGGCGATGGTGTTGATGAATGTGATGATGATAATTATGATGATATAATGATGTGATGATGAAATAAAGAGATGATGATGATGATGATGATAATGATGATATGATATAATGAGTTGACACCATGAGATGATGTTGTGATGATTATAGTGACATGATAACGACGACAATGACGACGACAACAAGGACAAGGACGACAGCTGAGCATAGAGCAGAATCGGCGCCACTCTGTATGTGTGTACCCTGGTTATTAATATTATTCCTCGATAATTACAAGCTTATGATTCTGCCTGTTAACTGAAAGAGATGGAGTAAAGGATAAGGCCCTCAAATTAACTTCGTATAATCCTGAAGTGGTAATTAGCATTCTAGGGTGATATTACTACCAACGAACCCAGAGAGTATTAATATCGGTGTTCCTGTGGAAAAATATCTAATGACACACACACACACACACACACACACACACACACACACACACACACACACACACACGTACTGGCAAAACAAACAGACAATTATGCACATGTCACAAATCATCCCCACCCTAACCCACCGCGACCTCTCCCCACACCATCACTCCACAACCCCCACACATCCACACCCAAACACACAACACAGGCCAGCCTTTGTCCCTCACACAACTAATTATGCCTCACCATTACCGAGTTTTCCTTCCGCCACTGAGCCCCGGGGAGCCTCTAGCAGCCAGTGTCCTCTCTAATCAACAGTCGAAGTTGGCAGTAATTAATAAGTACTGATGTTTGGACCATTGGCTGACAGGATGAAGGGCTTTGTTTTTTGTTGGAGTCGGCCAGACAGATTCCCTTGTCAACAAAAATAATTAGTTTAATCCAGCTTTTTAGGCGGTAGATGGTAGAAACGGGTTGGTGAAAAGGGGTTGAGAGGGAGGGAGGAAAAAAAAAAGTGAGAGGGGTAGGTGAGAGGGTGGTGAGAGCGAGGGAAGGAATACCAGAAGAGTAGAAGAAAAAACCGAGGAGGTGAGTTGGAAAGGTTAGGGTTGACTATGGGAGGAGATTAAGGAAAATAAAATGAGAAGAGGTTGAAAGGGGCAAGATGACTGAGGACGGGAGGAGGGAAGAGTTGAAGGGGAAAAAAAGAAGACGAAAGGGATTCAGAGGGTTAGTTGATAGGGAATAAAGAAACGAAGGGGGGAAAAAAAAAAGAGGGATTGAGAGAGGCAGACTCCTTTGTCAAAAATAATTAGTCTGATCCAGCTTAGAAAGTCAGGGTGGGCAGAGAGGTCGGTGGGAGGGGGAAGCAAGCGTGAGAGGATGGGATATTGGGAAGGGATTTAGGGGGAAAATTGTAGAAGGGACTGGCAGGGGCAGGAGGGAGAGACTGAATGGAGAAAGGAGTAGCTGAGAGGATCAAACTTTTAAAAAAAGGAAAAAAAATATTCCGGGAAACTAATCCACTTCGTTAAGTCGGAAGAAACGGGCAGAAGTAGAGGCTGAGAGGGGCAGGGAGTAAAGATTAAGTGGGACAGGAGTAGGAGCTGAAACGGGCAGGAGGGAGGGGCTGAGTGGGGCAGGAGTAGGGATGACAGGGTCAGGGGGGAGTGGTTGCGTGGGGCAGGAGTGGTAGTTGAGAGCGGCTGAGAGGGGCAGAGATAGTAACTAAGACGGGCAGGAGGAGGGGCTGAGTGGGGCAGGAGGAGGGTCTGAGAGAGTCAGGGGGGAAGGGTTGAGTAGGGCGGGAGTAAAATTTGAGAGGGGAAGCAGTAGGGTCTGAGAGAAGCAGGGGATGGGGGTGACTGTAGGAGTTGAGAGAGGCAGGGGATGGGGGTGACTGTAGAGACTGAGAGAGGCAGGGGATTAGGGTGACTGTAGAGGCTGAGAGAGGCAGGGAAATGGGATGACTGTAGGGGTTGAGAGAGGCAGGGGATTGGGGTGACTATAGGGGTTGAGAGAGACGGGGGATTGGGGTGACGTAGGGGTTTAGAGAGAGAGAGAGAGAGAGAGAGAGATTCAGATTCAGATTTCAGATTTTTTATTATCCACCAAAGTGGTTATTACACAAATTACAATGAATATTCAGTAATTGCAATAGGTACACGAATTACAATACTTACAGATGCATAAGTCTCCTACAATTATTATAAGTGGTAATATAAAATTTGATAAATTGTTTACCACTAAAAACCTCAAAGGTAAAAAGTTAAAATAAAAGAGACACACATACACATACACAAAAACGTAAAAATAAAATAAAATAAAATAAAGTAAGATAAAAGTATAAAGTAAAAGAGACATACTAGAGAGTAAATTTTTTAAAAAGATGACAATAAAAACCTAAGTCTAACTTAAACATTATTTGTTAGCAGATATTCCTTAAGTCTAGCTTTAAAAGTGTTAAGAGAGGGCGCGTGTGTGAGGGAGGGCGGGAGGGCATTCCATAGCTTGGCTCCCAGTACAGCAGTGCGCCTGTCTCCACTGTGTGTCTTAGTGCGCGGCACATACAAGCTGTGCCTCTGTCTGGTGATGCTGCTGGTGACAGCTTGTCTACTGCTTAATGGTAAAAACCAGTCTGGATAAAATCCTCGTAAAACTTTAAAAATAGTTACACCTACGTCAAATACATGTTTCTGCTTTGATCTTAGCCATTTCAGTTCCTTGAAAGATGGAGATATATGGTCATATTTCTTTACTCCTCCCACTGCTACCCTTGCTGCAAAATTTTGCAATTTCTGCACCCTAGATATTACCGTGTCACTTGTAGTCCCCCATATGCTAATGCAATACTCAATTAAGCTTAGAACGAGTGTCTGTACAACAATGACTCTGGTTTGTTTATCTAAGCTGTCACCTATTCTACTGATATACATTAAAATACCCATAGCTTTTTTATTTAACTCGTTAATGTGGCCGTCAAAAAGCATAAAACGGTCATTATAGACTCCTAAGTTTTTCACATGTTTGCTTGGGTATATGATGTTACCATTAAAATTTATCGTTGTGTTTGGTGGAATGTTAGATAACAGCTGACGAGTTCCTATAAAAATACATTGAGTTTTAGAGGAGTTGAACATCAAGCCATTCTTTAGAAAATAACCTCGACATTTAACATGAGTGTCCTCAGTGTCTTTAATGATTTGATTAAGATCTTCTATAGTTCCCGAGTGCAAAAATTGTGTATCATCAGCATATTGTATCATGAAACAGTCAACGTGTGCATGTAAGTCATTTACATAGATGCCAAATAAAATTGGACCAAGGATCGAGCCTTGTGGGACCCCATAGCTAATAATTTTCTTTTTAGATATGTTGTTTTCGAGACGAACTGACATACTTCTATTCTTCAAATAATTATCGAACCAAAAGCAATCAATATTTAATAAAGAACATTTATTTTGAAGGATATTATGATTAACAGTATCAAATGCCTTGGAGAGGTCACACAAAGTTAACAAGGATACTTTCTTGTTGTCCATATTTTCATATAACTTATCTGTGACGGTAGTAAGGGCCGTCTCAGTAGATAATTTGGGTCGAAAGCCATGTTGACTCTTAGACAATAAATTGTTGGATTCTAAGTAAAATGACAGCTGTTTAGCAACAATTTTTTCCAGTACTTTAGATATGATGGGTAGTATAGATACGGGTCTATAATTATTCACACTGTCAGAGTCACCATTTTTGTATATCGGAACAACCAGTGCGTGCTTCCAGGTCTCAGGGAACACTCCCGTCACCAAGGATGTGTTGACTATACACGTGAGGAAAGGAACTATGACACATAGCGCGTCCCGGAGAAACAGTAACCCTATACCATCAGAGCCAACAGAGCTGGTTGCATTAAGATCTTTGACTGTTAATATAACGGTGTTAGTATCTACTGGTTCTGGTCTAAAAGCAGAGACAATATTGATATTAGAGTGAGGAAGTTGGACGACAGATTTACCTTCATTAGTTAGTTCTTTCTGTGAGCGTTTAAAAGTGGATTCTCCAACACTAGAAAAGAAATTATTGAACTCTTCGGCTTTCTCACTTAAATTATCAAAATTATAGGCATTATGTTTATTTTTCTGACTAGGGATAATTTCTCTAATGACGCTCCATGTGGCCGAAGTGTTCCTTTTACTGTCTTTAAGACGGTCGTGGTAGTGATCCGTCCTAGTTTTATTAATTGGTTGCTTTACCTGTTTCTTGGCTATCTTGTAACGTTCCCGTAACCGTGAATTACTTGTGTCGATTTTAAGCTCTCTTTGTAAGTTATTACGTTCCTCCATTGCCTCACGGATATCGTCATTCATCCATGGTGTTGGTTTTCCTTTCACTGCTCTAGTTACAAAAGGGGCACACATATTAAGACAATTAATAAAAACGTCATTAAAAATGTCTACTTGTTTGTTGACATTGTCAGTTAAAAATATATCATTCATATTATGAACATTGTCAAGGAGGAGCGAGCAGAAAGTGTCTTTATCATAGTTCTTCAAATTACGAAAAGTTTTTACCACAGGCAGTTTTCTAGGTTTTCTTACATTTAAAACAACAGATACTAGATCATGGTCAGCTATGACTTGAGGAACTACATCTTGTGATAGAATGACATCAGGTTTATTAGTTATTATAAGGTCTAGTAATGTAGCTGATGTTGATGTTGTTCTTGTGGGTTGATCTATTATTTGTGTCAACTTGTTATTTTTTATTATCTTACTGATTTTATTGCCCGTTGTCATTATGTCATCATTAAAATCACCTAGGATAAAGACACTTTTGTCACGCAAACATACCATCCTAAAAACGTCTTGAATGTAGTCAAATGATGTGGCTAAAGCCTTAGGATGTCTATATACACAACCAATGATGATGGCCGGCCACTTCCTACACTGTATCTTTACCCATACATCCTCCACGCCTGTCGGCCTTGGCACATCTAGGTTAATGACAGAGGGATTGAGGGTACTATGGACATATGTGCATACCCCGGCTCCTCGACCATTGTCGCATCTAAAAATCTTGTAATTAGGAATTTCTACACAGCCATCTGGGGTGTTTGCTTGAAGCCATGTTTCACTTATACATAAAACATCGATTTTTCTATCTATTATCAATAACTTCACCTCGTCCAAACTCGATATCAGTGATTGTGCATTAATGTGTTCAACAGTTAGCAAATCCTTTTTTAACTCCTTTATTTCAACAAGAGAGGCAGGGGATGGGGGTGACTGTAGGGCTGAGAGAGGCAAGGGATAGAGATCACTGAGGGGAAAGAGAGGGGACTGTGGACTGTGTGAGGGAGATATTGATAAGGGAAGGGGTTGAGAGGGAACTGAGGCAGTGTTAGGGTGAAAGACTGAGATGCTGTGGGATCGGAAGGAGAGTTGAAAGGGGAGATTTTGGACTAGTATACCAAGGACGGGGTATGAAGAGGGAGAGGAAAGGATCGCGGAACTGAAGGAACTGAGGTGAAGAACAAGGAGTAGTTGTGGGTCTGGAAGGGGTTATGAAGATGGAGGGTGTGTGAAAGAGATCCTTGATGGAGGATGAAGAGAGAGAATGGAGGAGATTGAAGACAGGGATAGAAGATGGAGATAGAAGAGTTAATGAGTTGGAGAATGAAGGGGAAGGTCTAAGGAGTTTGAAGATAGGGAGAGAGGATGAATGGAGAGGGGTTAAGGAGTTCTGGATTGAATATAGGAGATGTAGGGGAAGAGTTATGGAGCAGCTGTGGGACTAATTTAAGACAGCAAACCTGGTGAGTTAAGAGCAGAGGGCATTGTCACCGGACATATATATGCAAATTCATCCAGTAAGCAAAAATAAATACACCTACTTCAGACGATGGGTAATATTCCACAACACATAAAGTTGCTTAAGGAAGCCAGCTTGCTCATCAAATGAGGTGTTCCTCCGTGACACATAATGCCTCTACAACCAACGAGGCGAGACAGTAAAATCTGTTTCCTACCCAGCTGCATACCTGGAAAGACGGCAGCGGCGAGCTCCTCCAAGAGTTTAGCATTCATTCTGTAAGTACAAGATCGTTAACGAGGCTGTACAACCAGTACAGCAAGGAAGGGATATAACCTCCATGAACTGGTAGTGTGTCAGGAGCAGGTGTCAGATATGCAGACAGGTAAAGGGGTTGTTAGCTGGTGACAGGGCATGTCTGGATCCAGCCACAGACGGATAATTGTCATCACCGACATCTTTATGAGAAAGGGAATTTTGTCCCAGTGGCACCAACAGAGGGGTCATAAGGCGGACGTAACTGAGGGAAAATATTACCTAGGGAGGAGGTCTGATGCGGGCAGACAGCGATGCTGTAGCTCTGATCACTGCATCAGCACACTCATACTTTGTCCCTTTAGCTGCAAAATGAGTTTCTACGAGTTGTTTGTAAGATGAAATCAAATATGGGGTATAATTTGACCCAAAACTTGTATTATGATGTCTTTTTATTTACTAGTGCTACTACTACTACTACTACTACTACTACTAACACTACTACTACTACTACTACTACTACTACTATCATCATTATTATTATTATTATTATTATTACTATTATTATTATTATTATTATTATTATTATTTTCATTATTATTATTATTATTATTATTATTATTATTATTATTATTTTCATTATTTATTATTATTATTATTATTATTATTATTATCATTATTATTATTTTCATTATTATTATTATTATTATTATTATTATTATTATTATTTTCATTATTATTATTATTATTATTATTATTATTTTCATTATTATTATTATTATTATTATTTTGCTAGGTGTCTTTTGAACTTTGTAAAATCGTCTTACGCCTCCCAAAATATAATGCAATGTATGCAGTTCACAGCTCAAGTCTTAATATAAATAAGAGCCGCACCCAACAAAAAACACTCGGTTACCACGCCAGAGAAGGAGAAACAATTTCGAAATATCCCTAACCAGCGGGTGTGGTAGGTAAAAAAATTCAAGCGTATACAGAGCCACCCTTGAGTCTAAATAAAAATAGTAAAGCTCGCAGTTTGGAGTGAAAAAATAAAAAGTTGCAAGGCCACCAGCACTGTTGAAGCTGAACAATAAAAATACAAACCAGAAGGGATATGGAGAAGAATGGGGATTTTTTAGAGGAAGTTGTGGGAGGAAGGTGAAGGGAAACCGGAGGGAAGGGCTGGGCGAAATTAAGGATTGGAAGGGTATATGCGAGATGGGATGGAGTGAGAAAGCTTAAGGAGTTGTAGGACGAGGGATGGGGAAAGTAGGAAGACTTGAGGAGCTGTAGGGATGAAGAAGTAGGAATGAGAGAGTAAAGGTTGATGGGTAGGAAAGTGGTATGGAGCCTAATGGGAGGAAAGATTGTAGACTTGGAAGGAAGAGGAGTTGAGGAATTACAAGGTTTTGGGAATGAGGAGGTGGGAAAGGGTTCAGGAGTTGTGGGAGTATGGGAATAAGAATGGGGGTGGGGGAAGAGTTAAAGAGTTAAAGAATGAGGGAGAGGGGATGGAGGGTGAACCTTTAGGTTGTGAAGTGTGGGTATAAAGGTACAAAGTGAAGAATTAAAAAGCTTGTGGGTGAGGGAGGGAAGAGGATTGATGTATGACGAAGCTACAGTGTGGAATGTTGTGGGGTGAGGGAAAGTGGATGGAGGAGGAAGCCTGAGGAATGGCTTGAAGAACAGAGGGACGAGAAGAGGGAAAGACTGAGCTGTGGAGTATGGGAGGCAGGGGTTGAGGAGCTGAGTAATGGGGAGGGATCAAGCAGGAGGAAGGGTTGAGGAACTGAGGGAGTAGTAGAGTAGAAAAAGGAGTGGAAAGAGGTGACATGCCTGTAATGGAAGGGGAGGAGGAGGAGGGGAAAACTGAGAAGTTTGAGGAAGGAGAAGGACGAAGAAGGAGAAAGTGTTCAGAGGTAATGGGGAGTGGAAGTAGAAATGGGGGTGGGGAGGGTAGAGGAGACGAGGGATAAGAGAGGAAGGAAAACACAAAGATGCTAAGGAAATAGGGATGGGAAGGTGCGGAGGGGTTGGGAATATGTGAGTAGTGAGAGAAGGGATGGAAGAGGAAGGATTGAAGAGTTGAATGACTGAGAGGTGCGAGGCAAGATTAGATCACAGTACATCACAATGTACCAGACTATATTACATCACACGCTACAACCCGCCCAGCATCATAATACATCATAACACACCGGCCTAAACACACCACACAACTGAGTAAAGTTGACAAGAGATGGCACGAATACAGTGATAAAAACAGCATGATGATAGTAAGTACCTTTGCTGTCGTCTCACCATGTACAGCCACTGAATATTACCGTACCCTTCGAAAAGCCACTGCTTGGCTTAGGAATCTCGTCTGTAGATAAAGAAAACAGCGCATTACAAACAGCGTGATGTTAGAGTGTACCTTAGCCTTTGTAACCTACAGCACCGTCATTGCATAGTATCATACCGTACCCTTACACAAGGGCGCTATTGTCATTAAAATTTCGTGCAGAAAAACATGTTTATCTACTCAATGGATAGAGCTGACGGCTCAGCCTTGTATCCATAAACCTATTAAAAGTTACATCGAACTTAATGTACTAGAAAATGACTGAAAAACATTCAATGGTGCAGTTCGTTCAATTTAGCCTGGCGGATATTTTGGTCATTCGGCAGCATATTTGCCATAATTCATAGGCTGATTAACACTACGCCTTTACGTCGTTTCCACAACAATTTTTGTGACCAGCACTATATTCTAATTTCCTTTTGCAGCTCAGCAATGAAGATGGAGAGATGGCAATTGCAGGCCGAATTATAGTGCACAGAATAGAACTCGTGTCATAACTCGTAATGAATTTTTTTTTCTTTTCGTATCTATAAATAATTCCTGACACAATGTAACGCAGGCTGCTTATAGTATTTTTTCACGCTTTGTATAGTAGAATGATTCTTGGCAACAGAACACGTATTAATAGACTACACTGTTTCATGTACACTTTTGGCACAGTAAATGAAATTTGTATTTATTTTGCTCTACTTCAGCCAGTTTGATTCAACCCAGACAACTTAACCTCAGCAAAATGGAAAACCCTTTCACTCTGATGACGTACTGTGCTGATATATTAGGGCCGGCACCAGACGATTATACTTATCAAGAAGTAAATGATGGTTGAATCTAATCCTTCCACCCCGAAACGTCTATAATGAGATTTAAAAACCGTCTGTGAATAGCAATAATCAAAAAAAAAAAACGTGTTACAGGGGGTAGCGGGTCGAAAACTGTCTCGATTGACGCTGTGCCATGGAACTGGGAACTTCGGGTTATATTCCTGCTAACATCAAAGGATATTATTCCACTGAAGGGAATCCAGCGTATCTAAAGTGTAAAATAAATAAGTGTTGGAATTTGGGGAGTCTCAAGTGCCAAGGGGAATATAGGCCACAAATGAGGGGGATGAAGAATGCCTTGATTACTCTGGACTACAAACGGATCAATACCCCTTCAATAAGTTGACATATTTTCCTTTCTTTTCTTTTTTTCTTTTTTCTTTTTTTTTTGCTTCTACTAGACAACTTTATTAGCTTTGGAGATACCGTTAGTAATGAGAAAGTTAAAAGCCTCCATTTATTCCTTTACAGACTAAGTTTTCTCCATATGTTTATATGACGGCGTCTTAAGGTTGCATATATATATATATATATATATATATATATATATATATATACAGGTTAGGTCCCATTTTACTCGTATGCTGCTGGTTAAAGAGTGGCGTGGGGGAAACAAACCAAGGCCACCAGTCTGACAGACCATTGTAACAGGACTGACGTTTTAATGTATGTTAGTTTGAGGAATTTATTCATTTATCACTCAGATTTTAACTTTTCTACTCCACTTCAAAAGTAAAGGAGCTATTATATATATATATATATATATATATATATATATATATATATATATATATATATATATATATATATATATATATATATATATATATATATATATATATGTATGTATGTATATCCTGAGCAACCGATGTTTGCAGAGTGTGGCTTTGACTATGTAAAGAAATGCACGCGTGTTCGCCTACATACTTGCCGAATAACTAACTATCTTACTCACACTTTACTTAAACACACGCGCGCACACACACACACACACACACACACACACACACACACAAACACACACACAGTAGATTAAAGTTAAATGATACATGGAGGTAAGACAAGACAAGCCCAGCCAGCATGTATGCTATGGCTTGGTAAATGCAAGAAAGCAAATAGGTGAACACACACACACACACACACACACACACACACACACACACACAGAGTTCTACTGGCCACTGTTTACAAAAAGTGTATACTACAAATATGTGTTTCAATTTGAATAAAATGTAACAGACCGTCTATAACCAAATTACAGTCTAACGCAATATTAATATCATAGTATTTCAATACTTGCCGTGAAATACACTGATAACTGGTCACACTTAGTTTATGAAACCTCACAGGTAAACCAGAGAATATCATGAGTCATCTTACAACTCATACCAGAACTAAACTGATCTTAAAATATGTTTTCTATTGTGGCAAAACCAAAATCATCTTACAACTCATACCAGAACTAAACTGATCCTAAAATATGTTTTCTATTGTGGCAAAACCAAGAGTTGGTCGTACCTGTCGTTGAACGAGCAGTCCTGCAAGACATGTCACTCTGTATACAAAAGGTAGGCGGCTACTGCCCAGTCTATTCCACCAACCCGTCTCACCAGCGAGGGAATGACCATTCACTAGAAGCTGTGTAAAAGATACTCTATGATTCCCGTTAATGCTGTGTCTGCTCTTATAGCTATAATATACTATGAGACTTGGGTTGATATCCTTATACGTCATCCGTCTTGAAGATTCGCCGTCAGTGATACTACTGTAGATATTACATTCTGCATGCTGTTATTTGTTACATCATTCAAATCAAAATCTGGTATTGATCTATCAGTCACTGTATCCGCGTTTGTCACTGCAATTTTGACAAAAGTCAAAGAATCGTCTGTGTACTGTGATTTTCCTTTGCCAAATATGTTGTCTGTAGTTAATAATCTTCCACAGAGAGATATGCCTCAGCATAACGTTTATCACTCTATGTATGTTTCCTCACCCCGAGCAACTGTTTTAAACACCAGTTATACAGTTTGGCAATGAGTTTCAAGTCAGCGCTCATCCACGATTCTCAACCACATGGCAACGATGACAATAACGCAGAGTCAAACACACGACGTTATATGAAAAAATTAATGCCATCATTTGTATTTTAAAAAGACCCATATTTAAGTACGTGACATCTTTGCTTTACCAGGTACTTTAACAGCGGATGATACACAACCTTCGTTGGTGAAGGGTGATCCCAAATACAGTTAGCTGTAACACCACTCCACCACCATCCTGTTCACTACCACCGGTTCCGAGTTCCTAGCACTGCCACTGATAACGAAAAATCTTGTTTTAGGCTGACTGATTCTCATTCCATATTCTACGCAATAATCCTGAAGTAGTAATAATTTTCTCATAATTTGTCGAGATGTCGAAAGCAGCACTGTGTCATCCAATAACACAAGGGATGTAGCCAACCCCCCAAAAGTCATCTTCTCCTCAATCTTCTTTCATTATTTACATTAAATCATTAACAGACATAATGGGTAATTAACATGATGTTGGTGATCCCTGCAGTACTCCCAGTGTTATCTTAACCAACGCAGCCTCAGTTACACTTGCTGTTAAGCGATACACAGCAACTAAGCACACAACAGCACTGCGCCACAATCTGTACGCCATAACACTCTAAATAATGTCTTTCTGGGAACCATGTCATACGCCTGGGAAAAATCAATAAATGTAACATACGAAGTTCGCGTTTTCCTTCGGGCTATATCACACAACAAAACAGTGATACTATAATACTCCAGACATCCCATTATCTCCTGAGCACCAGCTTGTTCTCGGTATGGATTAAACTACAACTTTACCCTTAAACTCAGCATCATATATAATTTTGGGATACTATTTACATTAATTATTCCCCGGTAATTTCTAACACTTAGTCTATTCTCCTTCTTAAATAGTGTGAATAATTTGGCTTTAGTCCATGCTTTTAGGTACATACCAGGAAGTTAACATTAGAATCCAGGGAATAGGCAAAATTTTAATATACCTGGAGACACTCCATCCGGTCCTCGTGCCTTACCTTCAATAACTTTGTTTATTTTTATATTTAAATTGGTGTTATTGGTTCATCTAGAATAGGGATGGTAACATCAGTGGAACACTCTTCGTCGGAGAGCTCAAGATTGGTGTGAAGGTTAAAACCATTCCCTCAGAATGTCTTAAATACATTATCGGTTGGACAACGTTCGTCATTTATTTTGTTTTCATATTCACCATTCAGATTTATGGATCTCCTTATCCGTTGATCATCCTTGTCCTCTAATAATCTCTCCCGTCGTTCCAGATTTCACTCACCTACATTGATGGCAAACTCCTCAACATTTTCTAACTGCACAGGAACTGTCTTTCCTTAACTGTTAAAAATATTTCCTCATCAATACTGTTTATGCTGATAGCTTTCCTTTACTCGTAATGCTTACACCCAACTGAAGGTTCATATAATGTAGCATGATCTCCTACATACATAGTCCGCCAATGTCGACGTTAGGTAACGAAAGAGCTAGTGATCTAAGTGCATAATTTAAACTCACGCCCATAAGCCACGACATTGGTACTCATAACACGCACATCAAATTCTGACGCTCATACACCGCCTTTACGGTGTTTAATCACTAACTAAATGTTCAGTTGGCGTTTTTAGGTTATTTACTCGTACTTACAATAAGCCTGTTTCGACTCATTTACTTGATGGAATAAAACTGTCATTTCGAAGTCGGACATCAGGCACACTTGGATGGAATACTTATTACTACTGTATCAGTTGAGGTACACCAAACTCGCCAGCAAATTATACACTGCGCATACCTATTGATTTCAGGCTTTTACTTCTGAAGAAGATTAAAAAAAAAAAAAAGCAAAGTATAAAAGAGATGTGAAGGAGTGATTGGGTAAATATGTTTTGGAGCAGATGGGGGACGTGGAAGGTGTGTGAAAGATATTCAGTGAATAAATCTGTGCAGCATGTGAGGTGGGTGTTAGCTGACGAGAAGACGTAAGGGGGTGCAAAGAACAGCATGGTGGAATGAGGAGGTGAGACAAGCAATGGCGCGAAAGAAGAAAGCATATAGTGGGTGGATGGGAAGCATAGGCATGAACGAAGTTAAGAGACGGAAGAGAGAGTTAAACGTAGAGTGGAAGAGACAGATGAAAAGATTAGTAAGAGAAAGAAGAGAGTGAATGAGGAATTTGGAAGAAATTGGTGTGTAATGTGGAGGGAATGTAAGAAAATGTTCTGGAATGAGGTAACAAGAATTAGACAGGGTGATAGAGATATTAGCAGCGGAGTGAGAGATAAAAATGGTAGATTGATAATGGAGAAGAGGGAGCAGATACAGGGAACATTTTAAGGACTGTTAAACACAAAGAATGAAAGTAATGCGAGTGTAAGTGGCTGGGAATGGCTAGGAGAAGGAGGTAGGTGAGAATGGAGGAAGAGATCAGTAGGATGGAAGTAGTGGAAGCAATGAAGAAAGTCAAAATGGGGAAAGCCCCGGGAATTGATGGAATATGTTGTGCATGCTGAAGCATGGGATATGGATAGTAGTAGAATGGATAAGGAAGATGTGCAGATTTGCCTGGGAGGAAGGTACCGTCCCGGAGTATTGGAAGTCAGATATAATTATTCACCTGTACAAAGGAAAAGGGGAAAATGAAGTGTGTGGTAATCATAGGGGCATTTGTCTTCTTGGTGTAATGGGAAAAGAATATGGTAGGATACTTCCTGATAGAGTTAGGGAAATAACAGTGGAATTAGTTGCAGAAGAACAGGGAGATTTTAAAAAGCTACAAGGTTGTGTTGATCAGGCATTAGTCCTTAGATCTTTAGGCAAAACTTTCTAGAAATCAGAATGATATTATATGTTTTTTTTCATGGATTTGGAGAAAACATATGACAGAGTAAACTGATAAGGAATGTGGAAAATTTAAGAATATGTTGAGTAAATCGGAAGTTGTTGAATGCCGTGAAAAGTATGCGTGAAAGTGTTAAGGCTTCAGTGCGCATGGGTAGTGAACTGAATGAATTTTTCTATCCGAATTTTAGACTGAAACAGGAATTTGTCATGTCTCCACGGTTGTTCAGTCTGTATATGGGTGGGACTATAAAACAAGTGCAACGTAGGACAGTGTATGTTCGGGCGGCCCTAATGAGAGAGGGCAGTGTTTGGAAACTTTTTGTACTTTTGTCTGCAGACGATACTGTATTGTTAAGTGAAGACGAAGGAGAGCTGACAGGCTTAGTGAATGAGTTTGGGAGAGTAAGGAACGGAATCTAAAGGTGAGCGTAGGGAAGTAAGGATATGGTCTTCGAGAGAAATAAAGTCACTGAATGTACAGTGAAAGTTGGATTATGAGGAAATGGAAAATGTGAGTGCATTTAAGTAGTTGGGTAGTGTGATGAGAAATAATGGAATTTTGGAAGATGAAGTGCTTGAAAGGGTACAGCAAGGAAGAATGGTTGCTGGTTCTTCGAAAGCAGTGATAAGAAATAGGGAAGTGAGCATGAAAGTACGAAAGACGCTGCATGAGATTATTGTGATACCAACTCAAACGTATGCAAGAGAAGCTTGGACATTGATGGAGGGACACATATCAAGAGTGAATGCAGTGGAAATGAATTATTTGAGAGGAGCAGGTGGAGTTATGTGGAGAGACAGACTAACAAATGAGGAAGTGAAGAAGCGTTGTGGTGTTCAAGTGGATGTGATACAAATCGTTAGGAGAAATTCACTGAGATGGGTTGGCCATGTGGAGAGGATGAAATGCGAAAGACTAACGAGGAGAATGTGTGTGAGTAAAGTGGAGGGGTTAGAGGGAAGGAGAGGCCAAGGACGAGATGGAGTGGAGAAGTATATCAGAGGAGGGTGTGAGCTGGGGGTAGGGCAGTGAAATGACGGGGGACAGGGCGACGACGTGGAGACGATTTGTTTGTGGCCATCCCTTACGGCACTGAGGAGTCTGGCAATAGATAGATAGATAGATAGAAGTTCTGAACTGAAAAGAAAGAGTTGTGAAATTAATAGGGGCCGCTGGAGAGGTGTTACAGAATCCAGATAACATTTTTGGTGCCCGACGAAGCCTAATCTAAATTTGATCGTAAGTTCTGCATCAGCATTCGTAACTAGATTAGCAAAATGATGTTGTGTGTATGAGAGAGAGAGAGAGAGAGAGAGAGATTCTAAAATAAAACCAGGTAAACACTCTACAGGTAATTTCACTCCTTGCCTTTCTACCACTACTAGTCCGTGTTTTAGTTGTGGCTCTCACGCGCACACGAACGCAGACCAGCAACTCAAATAACACTAGTAACACGCACATTTCCCACAAAGCACAATGCACCAATTGACAGATAATAATTAATCGATTTTAAATATGAATACGTACGCGCAAGAAAATGCTTGTTTGAAATATTTAGTTGGGATGAGCATACGCGTCAGGGTAAAGAGGTTAAAATGCAAAAGGTAGTAACTCTTAGATTGGGTTCATGTTACTTAAGGCACCGTGAGATCACTCTATGACGTGATCTTTCCATACTCCAAGGTGTATAAAATAAGGCGTAGCTCGCCATGGTACTGTATAACGCCTGAATGACAGCAAAAATACTATCTGGCAATTTTCTTTGGATGGTAGGCGTCGGAGTGTCCATCGAATCCGTGTGTATTATCTGCAAGGATATGGTTGCCGACGTCGTACGGCGCAACATTCAAATTTATAACAGAAGCCTGACATCAAATCGTATAATGAAAAAGAAAGATACAAACAGATTAAGGTTCAGTGTCACCACAGCACAATCCCACCTAACACAATGTAGGACAACCTACACATAAAAGTATGTACACAAAAATTACCTGTTTGCTGGTACAGGTCATCGTTCGGGGAGACACGATGTGGGCCTAATGATATACAAATTACAATCACCATGGATACATTAAGGAATAGTAAAGATACATCTAAAGATACAGAACATGACACTTTCTTCTATAATGGCTGGGAGATGTTATCAGTTGCCTGTAGTGGTAAGTGTTTCTAAGGCCCAAGCCAGTACAGGCTGGAATCGCACCGGTTGCAAGGACTTTGTACCGAGTCCCTCTCACATGCCCTCCATAGTTGCACTCTGACGCTTCATGAATCAGTCTGTTCAATCCTCAGTTTCTGTGTTACCCTGAGTTTTGGAACTGTGGCTGGCTCTGTAATTAGGATCAAGAAACCAGTGAAAGGTATCGCCAGCTATTGATGGTACTGGGTACAGCGCCATCCATTATCGAGTGTTATTTGGCGTGAGTTGTACTTCTTTTTATAGTTCTTGATTCAGACACAAATATTAGGTGGCAGTGTCGATAACTTAATTTCGATTTACCCCTTCCTCAATGTCTGCCTGTTACACCTTATATAATCTCATATGTTACTGATTGTATTAAGAAAATATTCGTAAGAAGAGGCAGTTGAGTTGTAATATGCAAAACAAAGTGATAAGAAATGCTACGAGGTCTCCTAAACCAACGGAAATACGGCTTAATTCTTCAGTACGATGGCGTCTCTTGTAGTCTATCAATGAAGGCTATACCTAGCTCGCAAAGTCTCCTCTCGACATGATAAAGTAATCTGGTAGCATCAATCGTACACATAATATTGATTAGGAGTCCTAGCAAATCTGCGACCTTTATCTCTCTGTCCCTTTTTCCCTTTTATCTCCTTCTCTCATTCCATCTCTGGATTGTCACTTGTTTACACTGGCTTTCCATCGGTTACCAACTCTTCAAATAACGAAACCCAGACACATCGGTTTATGCTTTTTTTCGTTATGATTGTATTGCATCGTCTGCTTTGGTCTGTTCCCAAATCAATGAAGCTGTCTTTTTATCGCTCTATGTGATACTTAAGTATATTCGTACTGTGTACACACAAACGTTGCCTAATTAGGATTTCTCCATAAACACTGTTGAGTTGTAGCAATAGCTTAACACTAGAAACTGACATTAGTCACACGAAAGAGTTATTGAAAGGATGTCGATGCATGCCATTTTCTGAGCTACGTGAAAATACAGTAACTGCAAAGGAGAAAAATCTTGGTCTAGTTAGGGTGAAAAGAGTATAATAATATCACGTCAGTCACATAGGATGCGTTAGTTTTTGTGTGGGTAGTTATTATCAGTTCCACGAAAAGCATCCAATTCCTCACGCCTATAGTGGTTTCTCACCCTCAGTGCTTATGGATCCCGCATCTCTTCCATCACAACTCACCTCCTCCCTCACCCACCTCCACTCACTCATCCCTTCATCGCTTCTTTCTCCTCACTCTCCTCCCTCACGCACTTCTTCCTCTCACCTTCACACTCTCTCTCTAAACCTCCTTCACCTCGCTACTCTCACCCCATCTCTCTTTCGGCCTTTCATGCTCTCTCGCTTCCTTTACTTTTACACTTATCCTCTCCTTCCAGTTTATCTCTCCTCCTCCTATCCATACACACACACACACACACACACACACACACACACACACACACACACACACACACACACACACACACACACACGCACACATGAGCGCATGCTTGCTAGCACATGCACAAACATGCTGAAACGCATGCTCTCTCTCTCTCTCTCTCTCTCTCTCTCTCTCTCTCTCTCTCTCTCTCTCTCTCTCTCCTACCACACATTCATTCATCACTCCCTCTCCCTCTCTTCCTGTCATTGCAACACCATTTCCCCTACACAGTCCCTCAGTTCACCCCTTTCACATTTGCCTTTGTCATTTTCCTTTGTAAACAGTTATCCTCCACCCCATCTCACTGCTACTGTGTTCACAGTTCTGAAATATATAACCTCTGTTCATGCATCACATTTGTTCATTCCTACATACCTGACACTACCACTAGAGCAATTCCAACATCAGCCTTGAATTTCATGGTCCCATTCTTCAACATTGTAATCCTAATTCCTCACTCATAGTCATCGCCATTCTGACTTGTTTTATCTCCTGTCACATACACCACCTAACTTCACACCTCACAGTCTTTTCACACACACACACACACACACACACACACACACACACACACACACACACACACACACACACACACACACACACACACACAATTCCAAATTCAGCATCTCACTATCGCCTCCTTTATCCACATTCTCTCACACTGCCAACCACCCTAGCATCCGTACCATAATAACAAATTCCATACCTCCCTTTCAAAATCTCAGTCTTCATTACATTCTCTTATTCGCCACTTCATATTCATTGGCCCACTTCTCCTGCCCTCACATTGCCACATCACATTCCTTATTTTCCACCTGAACTTCATCATTCTCACTTGCTAATACTAGTACTGTAGGTTTGCTTTCACATGACCAAGATTCCTAACGCCTTTCAGCTTAGTTTACGGCCAGATGTTGTCAGACTGGTGGGAAGATATGAATATGAGGAGTAGACTGTAGCACCAGTCGAGCAGGGCAGTACTCCCAAGGTGGATGGAAAGCTGATGACAGGGAAAGCTGGAGCTCCCGTTTCATCAGCCCTCGGGACTAGTTCCTGACCATCCCTCTTTGTTGAACTTTTTCAGTGTTTCAGTAACTCACAGAGCAGGCCAGCATGCTCTCCAATACAAGTTTCTCTAACACCAATCTACATGCACAGTACACATTACACTTCTTTTTCAAAAAAAAAAAAAAAAAAAGGAAAATGGCGCACCCCTACCATGCCTGGGAGTCCCCAGGCCGGGGGGGGGGGAACATAAATGCCCCCACCTTCCGCCCCTCTCCCGATGACGACTCTTTGGGCTGCCTGGATCCACTGTCTGACTAACTTCTTCATTTCTGCAACATTCGCGGCCTTTCTCTAACTTTCTCTCTGTCGAACACCACCTCTCCTCCTCTAAACCTCATCTTCTCTTCCTTACAGAGACTCAGCTGTCTGAGGCAACTGACAGCAAACCCCTTTCTGTATCCTCCTACATTCTCTATACTCATTTCAAAGCCAAAGGTGGATGTTGTGCATATGTACGGAACGACTTATCTTGCTCTCATGTTCCTGAACTTGATTCTTCTGAATTCTTTACTCTCTGGCTTCGGCTTCCCTGTCATTCTCTGACCAAATATATCTGTGCTGTTCACTTATCCCCTAATTCTACTGACTATCAAAAATTCTTCGACTATCTTACTTCTATGATGGAACACATTCTATCCATTTCTCCTTTCTCTGAAATCTCTATTCTACGAGATTTCAATGTTCACCACCACCTTTGGCTCTCATTTCCTTTCACTGATCCACCTGCTGGACAAGCCTACATATTTTCCATCCTCAGTATCTAGAGCAGAATGTACAGCACCCTACACTTATTCCTTATTGCCTTGAAGAGAACTCCAACATACTTGACCTCTTCCTTACAACTAATCCTTCTGCTTACACTGTTAATCTTTTCTCTCCATTGGGCTCCTCCAGTCATAGCCTTATTACCTTAATCTGTCCTAACGCTCTGGTACAGCCTGTGGACCCTCCAAAGAAACGTCGTCTCTGGCACTTTGGAGCTGCAGATTGGGAGGCCCTCAGGTAGTACTTCTTTGATTTTCACTGGAATGATTATTGCTTCCATGGCCGGGAGCATTCCGAGTGTGCCTTGCACATTCCGGAGGTTATTCTCTCGGGCATGGAAGCATACATTCCTTTCTCCTATCCTTTGACTAATGCAAGAAAGCCTTGATTTAATCACGCTTGTTCTAAAGCTGTCTGCAATAAGGAGAGGCCTCCTGTATAATAGGTACCGGAGCCAACCCACCCCTAAATCACATCTTTTTTATGTTTCTACCCAGATTCGTGCCAAATCTGTTCTTCACTCTGCTAAAAATAATTTCGTCCATACTAAATGCCCTCAACTCTCCAACTCAAATTCTTCCTGCTCCTTCTGGCACCTTCCTAAAAACCTTTCTAACAACTTTACCTCATCATCCTTCCCTCCTCTTTTCTACTCTGGTGACTCTGTAGCTATTTCTTCTACTGATAAAGCAGATCTCTTCACTCAGACTTTCTCCTCCAGTTCCACCTTAAACGATTCTGTTGCTGTTTCTCCATCACTTCCCCTCTCTGACTTTCTCATGGCTGACATTAAGATTTCTTCAGCTGATGTATTTTCTGCCATCACTGGCCTCAATTCTAACAAGCCATATGGGCCTGATGGAGTCTCTCCTGTTGTCCTCTAGAACGGTGCTTCTGTCCTTACACCCTGCCCAGGTAAACACTTTTGCCTTTGTCTTTCAACTTGTACCTTTCCTTCTTGCTGGAAGTTTGCTCTCATTCAGCCAGTCCCAAAGAAAGGTGACCATTCCCAACCTTCTAACTATCGTCCAATTGCTTTAACCTGCCCCGTCCCGACGACGTATGGGTACGTCACCATGATTTGCATTTGCCAGTCCCGGCGACGTACCAGTACGTCGTGCAATTGCAATGTGCATAATTTCGAAAATTTTCAAATTTCACGCTTGATTTGCGGTACGTACCCTCGCCTGACCTTCCCCTACCTGCCACCAGGCGGGGACACTCGGCGACCCCGCGCGACCCGCGCTAGCCCGCCACTCGTCCACTCACCTGGTAGCCACGGTCCTGCTCAGACATGGCTAAGAGAGGTCTCTCAGAGAGTGAAATTCAAGTCGCCCTGGGCACCTTTACCGGCGACAGTGATTCCCCACTGGATGACGAGGAGATGGACAAGGATTATGTGCAGCCAGAGGAGGAAGAAACCACCAGCAGTGACGAGGAAGTTCCGTCACCCAGGAAGCGGCAGTACGTGACTTACCGTGCTGCTAGAGAGGGGCAGGAGGCAAAGAAGGCACGTGGTATATCATATCCCTATCCCCAGCGTGCCTTGGAAGCAGAATTCGAGGTCGAGGACGAGGACGAGGATGAGGACGGAGACGTGGGACGTGCTGCCACGTGGTATGGGCGGGAGGTGATTACCCATCGTGGCCCAGAGCGCACACCACGTCGTCTAAGCAGGTATGGGCCTAGCATTCTGTTTGGGGCGGTAGGAAGTGAAGTGGAGGGAGTGGGGAGTGAAATGGACATTCCTGGGATTAGGGAAAGTGAGAGTGAGGTGGGTGAGTCATTGCTCTCCCTACGCAGTGTGAGGCGGCAGAGTGGATCACGTGGGCCAGTGCGGGTGCGTTCATTATCACGTGGGGTTGTGAGGGAGGGGGAAGGTGGGGAGGAACCACTCCAAAGCACGTCTTATGCTCCCCAATATCCCCTAACACGTGGTCGAGCAAGGTTGCGTGAGAGAGCACGTGGTGTGGTAATGGAGGGGGAAGGTGGGGAGGAACCATTCCCCAGCACGTCTTCTGCTCCCCAGTATTCAACAATTTCATCCCCACAGCCCCCTAATGTTCCTCAAGGCCGTAAGGGTAAGGGAAAGGGAAAGGGTAAAGGCAGAGGGAAGAGGAGTGACATTGGGGAAGCCCTCCGTACTCCTTCTCCCCAACCTCCCCAACCAGGATCTCCTCCCCACTCAGACGAAGGCGGTGATGGGGACGAGGGATTTGTGTCGTGGGATTGGGAGGATGGGAGTGATTTTTCTCCCCTCATTCACCCCTTCACTGAGCATGGGCGATCTGGCTGCATTGCACCAGGTATTCACTGTAATTCAAGCAGGTTGGATTTTTTCCACCTGTTTTTCAGTGAGTCCTTCGTAGATCAGATCGTTTTTCAAACAAACCTGTTTGCAAGCGGCCAGCGGCTAGAAAGTGAAAGATTGGGAACAAGGAGTAGGCATTCTATGATTTATGATTACCCTGTCTCCATTCCAGAAATGTTCTTATTTTTTGCCCTTGTCCTTTTGATAGGTATAATAAGAAAAAATAGAATTCCTGCTTACTGGACTACGGACCCTGTTATGTTTACCCCCATATTTGGTCAAGTGATGAGCCGTAATCGGTTTCAACAAATTCTAAGTCGCCTCCATTTTTATGATGCTAATGACCCTGCAAATGCAAACAACACTGACAAAATGAGGCGAATTAGGCTGGTCTTTGATCACCTCAGGCAAACCTTTCGATCCTCATTCTATCCCTATAGAGATCTCGTCATAGACGAGAGTCTCGTGTTGTGGAGAGGCAATATTTCATTCAGACAGTATATACCCAGCAAAAGGCACCGTTTTGGGTTCAAGATCTTTGTTATGTGTGACTGTAGGACTGGATACGTGCAAGACATAGTCTTGTACACCGGTGCACAGACAGACATAATAGAAGATCGAAGTATAGGACTTTCGGGAGCAGTGGTAAAGACGATGATACAAGACTACCTTCATCGTGGTCACGTTCTCTACCTCGACAACTGGTACACTAGCCCTCTTCTCGCTCGTTATCTTCACAGACATGAAACGGGAGTCTGTGGAACCGTAAAGGTGAACCGGCGTCACATGGTCAAGGTAGGGCGGAAACTTGCAAGGAGTGAGCTTGTCTTCTTCAAAGCAAACAACATCCTTGCAACAATGTGGAACCACAACAGAGAAGTAAGCCTCTTGTCCACGGTTCACCGCCGTGATGCACCGTACTGATTCTGTTGATTACCATAGCGAGAGCAGGCGTCGTGTTTGGAAACCTGAATGTGTCATGGACTATAATATAAACATGCGCCTCGTGGACCAGTCAGACTCCATGATATCGACGGTAGAGTGTGCCAGGACCACGATGAAGTGGTATAAAAAACTGTTCTTTCACTTGCTAGATATCACTGCTCTGAATTGCCACCACCTTCACGCCATGACCACAGGAGTTCAGGAAACCTTTGAAGGGTTTGTGAGGGAGCTCACACGAGAAATCTTTGCTAAGTATGCTGTTGAAAGGCCCCAACAGCGCCCCCGCACTGCCCATATTACCCACACTCCCCAGAGAATATCCGCCCGCCATTTCCCAACTCCTATCCCTCCCCAGCCCAACAGACCTAGGCCCCAGCGCAGGTGTCACGTGTGCAGTCATTCCCAGGTGAGACTCACGACACAGAGGAAGGACACCCGCTATGAGTGCGTGCAGTGTGACGTGGGTCTGTGTATTCACCCATGTTTTAGTGAATATCACACGTTGCTGCACTTTTAGCATGGTGTGAATGCGAAAGGACGCTGAAAATATGAGGCAAATGCGGTAGACAGACGCTCTGTGAAAATATCAGTCATGTGGATCGCCAAATATTAGTATAAAGTGCCTACGGGTAGAACATAAGTGAAAACATTGGGTGTAAGTATATAAATCTGCCCTAAGTTGAAACTTACATAGAGAGGGTTGTTTGATTCGATATTCTGTCGCTCAGTGCAATAAATACGGCCCCTTATTATATATTTCTTATTATGTGACATTATTACGGGTATAATATAAGTTCAAATTATTGTATATGATGATGTATATTCTAAGTCAAATATTCATAGCGTGTCTATAAAGATAAGATTTCCTGACGCTTAGTCGAATGAATAAGGCACGTATTAGTCAAAATAAAAGTCAGCAAGTGATAAAGTAAATAATTAGTATATAAGTGTGTGAGTGAATTAGTATATAAGTGTGTGAGTATTATGCATGACGAAACACTCCTTGCGAGGGTATTTTCAGGCGATATTCTCACGCTCACTTGAATAAATAATGGCAGTAAGTATGTACAGTGCATTCTAGGGGTGTAAACGTGTGTAATGTAAGTGGGAAAATATAATTTGAGTGAATAAATAAAGTAGATGATGAAACACGAGTGTCTGAGATCGTGGTTGCTACGTGAATAGGCGCTGGCATATCGCTAAATGCCCTCGTAATGAATGATAATAATTGAAAACCTTCACAGTGGTGGAGGAAAGGTTCAATGTAAATGGGAAAATAATTGGAAAGTGATAAAACAATTTGGTATGTTGAAATACGAGTCATAGCGAGTGCGCTTACTAAGCTGATGTGCGTTAAACTTATGCTGCATGTCATCATAATGAATGAAAACATCTGAAAACACTTACAAACAGTTGTAATTGGTAAATTGTCATTGAAACAGAAGTATACAAGTAGAAAAAATGATAGGTTGACTCATACCAGAAACTTAGCATATAGCATGATACGACTCGGACCTAACTCGCTATGCTCATGCGATGGTACAATGCTTATTTTTCCTATATATGTGTCTGAAATCCATTATATTGTTACTGTTATTGTTTATTAGTTCAAATTCAATAAATGTAGAGGTGTTGTGTGTTGTTTGTCCCATTATTCCTTACTATAGAAAACGTAAACGCATATCCAGCCCATTACAGAATACGATACCTGCGGGGGGAAACCGCACCTGTAGAGACCACTTATAGACCGCAGAGACCACTTTTTTCAGGATTTTCCATCGTTTCTCGACCTAAGCGGAAGTTTTAGAAGAAAAAAAATTTTTCCAAAAAGGCTCGGGACTGGGGGATGTCATAGGTGCGGAAAGGCTCGGGACGTGACGGGTTAAAACATTTTTGAGTCTATTCTTAATAGAAAAATTTTAAAGCATCTTTCCTATCACAACCTTCTTTCTGACTGTTAGTATGGCTTCCGTCAGGGACGCTCCACTGGTGATCTTCGCACCTACCTTTCAGACTCCTGGTCATCCTTCTTTCGGAACTCAGGCGAAAGCTTTGCCATTACACTTTACATCTCAATGGCTTTCGATCGGGTCTGGAATAAATCTTTAATTTCCAAACTACCCTCTTACGGTTTCTGTCCTTCTACCTGTGCCTTCATCTATAGCTTCCTTTCTAGTCGTTCTATAGTTGCTGTTGTAGACGGCCATCGTTCTTCTCCTAGATCTGTCAACAGTGGTGTTCCTCAGGGCTCTGTCCCATCAGCAACTCTCTTCCTTTTATTCATCAATGACCTAAGCAGTACGTCTAATCCTATCCACTCATACACTGATGATTCCATTCTTCACCTTTCCATTCTGTTTCTGCAATGTCCATCTCAGCAGTTACTTCAACAAAAAAGGGATGAGGCTATGGCACACCTAATGTCTGACTTGGCTCGTATCTTTGACTGGGGTATAAATAATCTTGTTGTTTTTAATGCTTCAAAGACTCAATTTTTACACCTATCAACCCATCGAAATTTTCCACAGGTATACCCACTAATGTTTAACCCCTACACCGCGGGGATGTTTTCGCCGATCCGTGCGTGTCCCGTGGGGATATTCGCTCTCCGACTGATATTTACCAAAAATCAGTTATTAGCCCTAGAATATTATAATTAAATATCCATATGGCACATGCCTTCAGCTTTCTCCTGGGATGTTTGTTGAGCCTTCGTCGACAACCGTAGGACTTGTGGAGACTTCTGAAGTTGGGTAACTAAGTCTCCACTTTACACTTCCCGACATCCCGTAATATGATTACCACAGCCTGATATTATCACTAGAAACACTATTCTATGATTTTAAAATAGTTTGGAATCCATGCTCCAAAAAAAAAACACTGTGAAAGCAATGAAAATTACGAGCATGTACGAGATTCCCACTTGCGCTCATTCCCCGCTGGTATTCTGTCATTTATTATTCATAAAAACACTCACACTTTATATTCCTATTACTTTATAACACTTATATATATCTGCAGTATTTATCCATAAGTTTCCTTCAGTAACAGTAGTTTATTGTCACTGTAGGCATTCACTTTCTCTTTCAGTAAAATACGTAGCGAGCCAAGGTTTCACTTTCACTGTCATAACTTCAAGTATTTATTTTGTACTCATATTCTTATATTACTAATTATTTACATTTCTATTTACATTTTCTATTGTATTTTCAATATTTACACTTCTATTTTACTTACACTATGTTATGCACTGTCACTTGCAGTAACTTATAAAACTATATTATTTTTACACTGTTCAATCATATATACATCCATTGCTTTCACTTGCTATTTACACATTTTTTACACATTATTTACACATTATTTACATTTTCCACTTGCACTTTTAGAACTGCTTCAGGCTGTGGTAGTCAACGAAGTAGGTTACGCAGAGGAGAACCTGGCACTCAGCGCACTGCCAAGAGGTGCGTTTGTGCTCAGGTGTGCGTCTGGTGATATGTACACACACCTGGCACCTGCAGATCGCAGCCTTCCTCTTCGTTGTGGCAGGCATTTGCACCGGTCTGTGCCGATCCGTGTACGCCCTCTGCTCAAGTCTGTCAGGAAGTCTAATAGAATAGAGCCTTGAAGCTGCTGCAGTCACCCTACAACATCTCTCAAGCAGCTGCTGAACACAAGTCCTGGTGAACAACCTCAGGGAGAAGGACTTGGGTGGCTTTACCTTCATCTTGTACAGGATGAAGGTGTTCAGCATCGTCATATCAATGAGATGCAGAAAAACTTTCCAGAACCACCTAGTATTCTTCCTGAGGCTGTCGATCTCTCCAATCATCAAGTCGGACTTGTCCACCAGCCACATGTTGATATTATAGTCGATGACAGCATCAGGTTTCCTCACAGGTTTGCCTGTTCTACGGTCGACCTTCCCACTGTCTTTGAGTTCCCCCTTGTGTACGGTGATGAGCGTATGCACGACCCTCTTGTCATGCCACCATATTGCGAGCATCTTCTCAGATTTGGGTAGGTGCACATCTCCTCACTGCGAGTTTCCTGTCTCGGGGAATTTGGGAAAGTTGGCACGATTGCTCTTCACAGTGCCGCAGGAGCCGATGCCGTGTTCTGAAAGGTATTTAGCAAGTTTCGGTGCTGTATAGTAGTTGTCAGTATACAGCACATGATTCCCACCAAAATACCTTTCAAGCAGCACTTTCACTACACAGCCTGAGAAGCCAAGGGGTGTGTTTTGTCCAGATCGACAGTGCTGGCTGAACAGATGACGAAGTCAAGAATGTACCCCATCTTACAGTCGCACAGTACAAAGAACATGATTCCAAAGTGATGACATTTGCTTGGCATGTACTGTACAAACCTAAGACGTCCTCTGAACAAAACCAAGGATTCGTCTATGACAACCTTCTGAAATGGGTGGAAGAATGACATAAACTTATCCTTCATTCTGCTCAGAATCTCCCGGATCTTCCAGAGTGGGTCAGTCTGGGAAGGTACATCGTTGTTGGCGAAGTGCAGGTTTCCCATGATGTTCTGAAAGCGATCTCTGGCCATGTACTTATTGAAGGTGGGTGAGGATAGTAAGGGGTCCATGGACCAGTAATCTTCCAACTCATGCTTCTTTGAATGTGGCATGAGAAGCATGAGGGCAAAGAACACATACAGCTCCTGCACTCCCAGCACAGTCCACTGTTGCATCTTCGCTGCACCTGCACCACTTGCAGCACGTTATGATTCGTACCTGTTTGTCTCATCACATATGTGCTTCATGACTTCGTCATCAAGGAAGGCCAAAAGGAAGTCCACACACTCAGCATCCTCGTCAAGAGTGAAGGCAGGCTGTATCCCTGAGGAACTCTCATCAAAATGGAGTTGTTCAGGGACGAAATTGGAACCTTCTGTCCACACGAAGGCGTCCAGGATTCCCTGTCATGGCAGTGTAGGGTGAGTGAGGGTGGAGGGTGACTGTGAGACAGACTGGGCTGTTTCAAGGTCACTCTGACTCTAGGCTGCCTTGTAGCACTAGCAGCCCTTACTTTAGTTGCTACTCTACTTTTACGAGTCAGGAATTTACCTCTTCCCCTACGGCCTGCCTTCACTGTAGGTGCTGGTGGAGACTCCAGCGACGAAGACTCAGGAGAAAATTCCGCTGAAGAGGGGGAAGAAATTAGTAAAGTGGGGCTTGGAGAACGGGGAGGTGATTCACCTCGGGACTCATGGCGGGCTGGGTCACGCGGGGCCATTGTTCTGGGGCTAACCTGCCTCCTTTTCACTCCCTTCTCAAAATCCTTCCCTTGCTGCACGAAGGGCTCCTTTCCCTTGGAGCTAGGGATAACTTGGGAGACTAAAGCACTCGTACTTGGAGTTTCTGTCACTATTTCCTCCCCAGGCTCATCACACGATTAACCCGAAGGATCAAAGTCACTATCCATCATTATCATAGATAATTCTGCCAGTTCACGTTCCACTGCTGAGTCACTTAGTCCTTTACTGCCTCCTACACGAGTTTTTCTAGGGGTAAAGGTCACAGGGCCCTTTGCAATGGGCGCAGAAGCGACGGAAATGGTGGGGTGAGAATGCGAGAATGCGACATGATTTCACCTCAGAAGATGACAAGGAAGTGAATGACTCGGCATATATGGGCAGCCAAGGACTGACAATGTCAGTAGGGTGACAGCTGCTATGAAATGATTGGTAGGAAATCTCAACAATACATAAAAAATTAGGCAGCTCCAGGTGAATGTAAATATCACTTAGGCTTCTCCCTTCCTTTCTTATATATATTTTTATTATGAGAATAGATTATACGGCATATTTCAAGGAGAAATTACCTGGGAAAATTAGCAAACGAGTGCACATGAGGTGTTGTCAGATGATAATTAGCCAATTCCAGGTGTATAGCACTATCACTTACCTTATTTCTTTTTTGTATATATGATTTTGTATAAGACTAGGGCATAGGGGTTATTTCAATGGATGAAATCAGTGGAAAACTCCAGGGATGATTTGCTTAGCACAGCGTGGCCGGGCAGGCGAGAGGAGAGGGTAATGGAGGGGAGGTAGGGAGGGGAGTCAAGAATGGGGAAAAAATTGCTAAATTTTCAACAATGGATGGGAGTACAGATGACATTAGGAGTGCTGACTATTGTTGGAAACTGGCAGTACTGATAGATGATACAAGCCACCATTTGAAAGCCCGGGAGAATTCAAAATAACACAGAATCACAAAAGTGACGCCCCGCGGTATGATCCATTGCGCCCGAACGTCATGAAAGTGACGCCCCGCGGTTAAGGGGATAATAATAATCAGCTCAATCCTGCATCATCCTTGAACATGCTTGGGGTTTCATTCACAAGGAATTTATCTTGGAAAGATCATGTTGCATCTCCTGTAAAATCTGGTTCCAAGAGATTAGGTGTGCTAAGCCAACTCCGTGCCTTCTTTACCCCTGCACAGTTGTTGACTCTATACATGGGGTGTATTCCCCCCTGTTTAGAGTATAACTCTCATGTGTGGGGAGGCTTCCCACATACAGCTCTTCTCAATAGGGTGGAGTCAAAGGCTATTCTCATCAACTCTTCTCCTCTTATTGGCTCCCTTCAACCTCTGTCTCTTCGCTGCACTGTTGCCTCTTTGTCTCTTTTCTATTGCTACTTCAATGGTCACTGCTCCTCTGAACTGTCTGCTTGCATCCCTCCACATCTACGACGGTCGCGTAGCACCCACCTAGCAACAAACTCCCATCCCTTCTCTGTCCAACTATCTAATGCAAGAGTTAACTGTTACTCACAGTCCATCACTTATGCAACAGGTCAACTCTGGAACTGTCTCCCTCTGTCTGTATTTCTTACTTCCTATGATCTCCAGTCTTTAAAAGGCAGTGTGTCCAGACATCTCGAAACGAATGGATCTTGAATTTGGCTCTCTTTTGTATTTTTTTCTCTAGAAGGGAACGCTTTGTGGGCTCAGCCTTTGGTTCCTTCTTCCTCACATAAAAAAAGAAGTAATCTAGGAGACTCATTCCTACCTCATACCCTAGGCTCCTCGAATTTCATGCAACCACAACTTAGTATTCAAACTCTGGGAGTCACCAAGTTTTGTTAAATGAAAACAAACCAGATATACCACCACACCAGTGGCACATGTACTGAAGCTCCTACTCCACAGTTCATCATCTTCATTTTCACACACACACACACACACACACACACACACACATACACAAGTGTCATGTAATCAAGTTTGGTAAAAATGGAAAAAGACCTGATTGGGATTATAAGTTACTAAAGAAAACCCTACACACATCAGAAAGAGAGAAGGACCTAGGTGTGATTATCAATAACAGACTATCTCCAGCTGACCACATCAGTGAGAAGGTACGGAACATGTACACACTGCTTACCAATATGAGAATAGCGTTCACATACATAAATGAAGACATGCTAAGAAAGATAATAACATCATTCATCAGACCAACCCTGGAGTATGCATCAGTAGTCTGGAGTCCTCATCTCAAAAAACACATAGAAAGGATTGAAAAAGTTAAAAGGGCCGCTACAAGATGGGTACCAAGCTTAAGGAATCTAAACTATGAAGAAAGACTAAATAAACTAAATCTACCAACACTACAGGAGAGAAAGAAAAGAGGTGACATGATTATCCTATATAAATGGATATCAGGGAAAGAGAAAATAGACATAAATGATTAGTTAACCTATGGGGAAGCATCAGCAAGAGGACACTGCAAAAAACTGCATAAGAAGATAGGTGTTAAAGACGTAAGGAAATTTAGTTTCTCAAATAGAGCAATTGATCACTGGAATGCACTACCGAATGAAATAGTGTGTGCCAAAACAATTCACAGATTTAAGGATATGTACGATAAATATGGTTTAAGACACGGGACATTACGAGCTTGACTCATTCCTGTAAAGATACAATTAGGTAAGAACAATTAGGTAAGAACACACACACACACACACACACACACACAAGGCACTGAGGGGAGCAGATGACGTCACCACCACTCCATACCTGGCCAACTTGGCCAGTGGCATTACCTAAATTAGTATCTTTATAAGAGTCAAGCTCTGTACCAGGTTAGACTAAATGGTGTTCTAATATAAAAAAGAAGTAGTTCTAAGTAAGACTTGTTCAAACAGTAAAGAAAACAAAGTAGCGCAAGAATGCGCTAAATCAGCTGATCGTTTGTTTGGTCTACGACTGCACCAGGGAATGTAAGTAGTATATGTGCTTTTAGTACTGCATAATGGCCACATACTTTAGTAAAGCAAATTTGGAAAAGAAAAGGGATAAAGGTAGAAAGCAGGATGATGATTTCTACCAAGAACTGGTTGAAATGGAGACTCACAATAAACTGTTGGAACAAGTACACAGGCTAGAGATGGCTTTTCAGAATGAGATTGATGAAATTAAGAAACAGATGCACTTGCAAAAGGAAGAAATAGAAAGATTAGGAAAGAAAGTCAACAAGAAAGACACAACCATAGATGAGCTGACAGTAGATGTGGGTTCACTTAGGAGAAAAATTAGTGAAATGGCAAGTACAGTAGTCAACTACGAGAGTATTATGGATGAGTTCAAAAATGATACAGAGACAATTAGGAAAGTAAGCAGTCTGATAGATCAGAGCAGTGATATTGAGGAGAAGATAATACAGGTGAATGAAGCTGTGCAAAGCTACAAAAATGATGTGGAAACCACATATGCTGAAATGGTGAAAGTAAAGAAAGACTTAGAAAGAAGGGTGGAAGAAAAAAGCATTAAAAAAGAAGTGAAAAGAATAATCCAAAACAATCCTAAATTAGTCAGAGACTCAGCTGATATCAACAAATCTACAGTAATCACTGGTATAGAAGAGGAAGAAGTAAGAAACAATATCTCAAGAGATAAAAAGGAGATGGCAAATGTAATGAGCATATTGAAAGAAGTATCAGAGGAAATCTGTAGTAAAGACATAGAGGAACACAAAAGGTTAGGTAAATACGAGAGAAACAAGTCAAGACCCCTAAAGGTAACCTTCCAGAGTGTAAACACTGTGGATGAGATACTAAAAAATGCAAAGAATATTATGGAAAAAGAGGAGTTCAAAAATGTATGGATTAAAAGATGCCTAAAAAAGAGGAACTGGAATTCCTGAAAGAGAAGAGGGAGGAAGGAAAAACAAAAATGAGGGAAGATCAGACAAGAAGAATAAATTTTTTTTACAAAGTAATTGGATTGCAGGTATGAAAGTGGTACATAAACAGGAGGGAATAAAAAGGAGGAAGGTAGTAGAACCAAGTCATGATAAGTATATAAACATGATGATTAAGTTGATGTACTCAAATGTGGATGGAATGGTATCTAAAATATTAGAGATGAATGATTATATCAGAGAATATGAACCACATATAATATGTCTATCTGAAACAAAAGTAACACCAAGGATATCAAATGACATCCTAAACTTAGAGGAATATAATATATGGAGAAGAGACAGGAACTTAAAAAAAGGAGGAGGAATTATAATATTAACTATGAAAAATCTAAATGTCAAAGAAATAGAACTAAATATACCCTCACCAGTATAACTGATTGCAGTAAAGATCAATACATCTGAAGGGAAAGTAATTGTAGCCAAATTGTACAGGCCACCTAGATCAAACACATGGGAAAGAGGCGAATATGAGGACCTGGCAGAGAGCACAATTCAGAGTTTAAGAACATTACTACATAGAATGGAAGAGAAATCGGAAAGAATTATACTAACTGGAGATTTTAATACAAATATAAATTGGAATACTTTAGATATAATAAGCCAGGAAAGCTGTTGGGACCAAAAGCTCCTGGATCTCGTGCAGGAGTTTTTCCTAACACAACATGTAAGGGAAAGCACGAGAAAAAGAGGACTCGATGTACCCTCAGTGCTAGATCTTATTTTTACTAGGCAAGAAAACGATATTGACAATATAACATATCACCCTTCATTCGGCAAAAGCGACCATGCAGTACTAAACAACTTCAGGATTGCATATGACATAGTTAACAGCAATGAAAGTTACAAAAAGAGCCTAAACTGTAAAAAGGAAAACTATCATGATCTAAAGAAGTACTTCTTAGAAACTGATTGGGAAAAGGAGCTAAGAAGACAAGATTTAAATGCAATATATAAAAAATTCTGTGAACTTTATGAAATCGGAGTCCAGAAGTACATCCCACAGCACAAAGAAGCAGAAAAGAAAATAAAGAAATGGTTCAATACAGAATGTAAAAAATCTAAAGAAAAAAGAGATTCGTTGTGGAATAGATACAGAAGACAATAGTGAAAGGGCATATAACAACTATAAACAGGCAAGAAACGATTATACAAGAATAAGGAGGGAAGCCCAAAAACAGTTTGAGGAGGATATCATAAATAAAAGCAGTGATCAGCCAAAGCTATTTTACAGTTACATCAGAAGCAAAACCAAAGTAAAAGATAAAATATAATCCATTACGGACGAGAGAATCACCTATACACAAGAGAAGGATATTTGTGAAGCACTAAATAAGAATTTCCAATCAGTTTTTATAGAAGAAAAAAAATTTGAAGGGGACTATGTGGAACATGCATGCCCACACATACTACCAGCTATACAAATATCAGAAAATGTAATACGGGAGGAGTTAAGTAAATCAGACAAAGGGAAAGCAAATGGTCTTGATGATTTTTTTTTTTTTTTTTTTACGTGTCCGACTCTGGGCAAAGGCTCAGGGCCTATTTCCTGGAGGCAGTCAAATATCCCAAGGCCCAGTAGTCCTCCTACACCTCCACATGTCACCACTGCAGCTCTAACACCCACCGTCCATATTGAATACATGCTAGGGCTGTCTCATACAGGAGTGGTGTACTGGTATTAGCGGGGGTACTTTTACGACATGTCGGCAGGTCATCTGGTAGATCAGGAAAGACTGCTTTTTAGGAAATTCAAATCCTTAAACTGTTGCCTGCCCCAGCTGGGATTCGATCCTGGGTCCATTAGGACATCAGGCCGCCTCTCGACCAATTCAGCTACCGCCTCATGTTGGGTGCTACATGAATGTGCAAAGGAGTTAAGTAAACCATTATCTTTAATTTTCAAGAAATCCTTGAGACAAGGTAAACTACCTGATATTTGGAAGAAAGCGAACATTGTTCCCTTATTCAAGAAAGGGAATAGACAAAATCCACTCAACTACCGACCAGTATCACTAACCAGTGTTGTAAGCAAGGTATTAGAAAAGCTTATAAGAAGAGCTTGGGTGCTTGGGTAAATCATCTAGAAGAACACAATATGATAACAGAAAGACAGTTTGGTTTCAGAAAAGGAAAATCATGTGTTACTAATCTGTTGAGCTACTATACTATGACAGAGTAACAGACACATTACAGGAAAGAGAAGAATGGGTGGACAGTATGTATTTAGATTTCAAGAAAGCATTTGACACAGTACCACACCAAAGACTTTTATGGAAACTGTACCATCAAGGAGGAATTCGAGGCAAACTGTATTGTTGGATGCAAGATTTTCTCATAAAAAGAGAAATGAGAACAGTACTAAGGGGAAATTACTCATCATGGAGAGAAGTGACTAGCGGTGTTCCACAGGGCTCAGTGCTGACACGAATCATGTTTTTCGTGTAAAAAAATGATATACCTGTACATAGTAGCACTGGAAATGAAAGCTATCTAAATATGTTTGCAGATGATGCAAAAATACAAAGGAGAATTACTAACACAGACTCTTGTAAAGAGCTACAAGAACAATTAAATAAACTTCATGAATGGAGTAATGCATGGCAAATGGAATTCAATGTGGACAAGTGTCATGTAATCAAGTTTGGTAAAAATGAAAAAAGACCTGATTGGGATTATAAGTTAGGAAATAAAACCCTACACACATCAGAAAGAGAGAAGGACCTGGGTGTGATTATCAATAACAGACTATCTCTGGCTGACCACATCAGTGAGCAGATATGGAACATATATACACTGCTTGCCAGTATGAGAATAGCGTTGACAAACATAAATGAAGACATGCTAAGAAAGATAATAACATCATTCATCAGATCAACCCTGGAGTATGCATCAGTAGTCTGGAGTCCTCATCTCAAAAAACACATAAACAAGATTGAAAAAGTTCAAAGGGCCGCTACAAGATGGGTACCAAGCTTAAGGAATCTAAACTATGAAGAAAGACTAAATAAACTAAATCTACCAACACTACAGGAGAGAAAGAAAAGAGGTGACATGATTATCCTATATAAATGGATTTCAGGGAAAGAGAAAATAGACATAAATGATTAGTTAACCTATGGGGAAGCATCAGCAAGAGGACACTGCAAAAAACTGCATAAGAAGAGAGGTGATAAAGATGTAAGGAAATTTAGTTTCTCAAATAGAGCATTTGATCAGTGGAATACACTACCGAATGAAATAGTGTGTGCCAAAACAATTCACAAATTTAAGGGTATGTACGATAATTATGGTTTAAGACACTGGAGAGTACGAGCTTGACTCATTCCTGTAAAGATACAATTAGGTAAGAACACACACGCACACACACACACACACACACACACACACACACACACAGACACACACACACGAGGCACTGAGGGAAGTAGATGACGTCACCACCATTCCATACCTGGCCAACTTGGCCAGTGGCATTACCTAAATTAGTATCTTTATAAGAGTCAAGCTCTGTACCAGGTTAGACTAAATGGTGTTCTAATATAAAAAAGAAGTTATAAGTAAGACTTGTTCAAACAGTAAAGAAAACAAAGTAGCGCAAGAATGCGCTAAATCATGATCGTTTGTTTAGACTACGACTGCACCAGGGAATGTAAGTAGTATATGTGCTTTTAGTACTGCATAATGGCCACATACTTTAGTAAAGCAAATTTGGAAAAGAAAAGGGATAAAGGTAGAAAGCAGGATGATGATTTCTACCAAGAACTGGTTGAAATGAAGACTCACAATAAACTGTTGGAACCAGTACACAGGCTAGAGATGGCTTTTCAGAATGAGATTGATGAAATTAAGAAACAGATGCACTTGCAAAAGGAAGAAATAGAAAAATTAGGAAAGGAAGTCAACAAGAAAGACACAACCATAGATAAGCTGACAGTAGATGTGGGTTCACTTAGGAGAAAAATTAGTGAAATGGCAAGTACAGTAGTCAACCACGAGAGTATTATGGATGAGTTCAAAAATGATACAGAGACAATTAGGCAAGTAAGCAGTCTGATAGATCAGAGCAGTGATATTGAGGAGAAGATAGCACAGGTGATTGAAGCTGTGCAAAGCTACAAAAATGATGTGGAAACCACATATGCTGAAATGGTGAAAGTAAAGAAAGACTTAGAAAGAAGGGTGGAAGAAAAAAGCATTAAAAAAGAAGTGAAAGGAATAATCCAAAACTATCCTAAATTAGTCAGAGACTCAGCAGATATCAACAAATCTACAGTAATCACTGGTATAGAAGAGGAAGAAGTAAGAAACAATATCTCAAGACACAAAAAGGAGATGGCAAATGTAATGAGCATATTGAAAGAAGTATCAGAGGAAATCTGTAGTAAAGACATAGAGAAACACAAAAGGTTAGGTAAATACGAGAGAAACAAGTCAAGACCACTAAAGGTAACCTTCCAGAGTGTAAACACTGTGGAGGATATGCTAAAAAATGCAAAGAATCTTATGGAAAAAGAGGAGTTCAAAAATGTATGGACAAAAAGATGCCTAACACAAGAGGAACTGGAATTCCTGAAAGAGAAGAGGGAGGAAGGAAAAACAAAAAATGAGGGAAGATCAGAGGAGAAGAATAAATATTTTCTTTACAAAGTAATTGGATTGCAGGTACGAAAGTGGTACATAAACAGGAGGGAATAAAAAGGAGGAAGGTAGTAGAACCAAGTCATGATAAGTATATAAACGAGATGATTAAGTTGATGTACTCAAATGTGGATGGAATGGTATCTAAATTATTAGAGATGAATGATTATATCAGAGAAAATGAACCCCATATAATATGCCTATCTAAAACAAAATTAACACCAAGGATATCAAATGACATCCAAAACTTAGAGGAATATAATATATGGAGAAGAGACAGGAACTTAAAAAAAAGAGGAAGAATTATAATAATAACTAAGAAAAATCTAAAAGTCAAAGAAATAGAACTAGATATACCCTCACCAGTATAACTGATTGCAGCAGAGATCAATACATCTGAAGGGAAAGTAATTGTAGCCAATTTGTACAGGCCACCTAGATAAAACACATGGGAAAGAGGCGAATATGAGGACCTGGCAGAGAGCACAATTCAGAGTTTAAGAGCATTACTACATAGAATGGAAGAGAAATCGGAAAGAATTATACTAACTGGAGATTATAATACAAATATAAATTGGAATACTCTAGATATAATAAGCCAGGAAAGCTGTTGGGACCAAAAGCTCCTGGATCTCGTGCAGGAGTTTTTCCTAACACAACATGTAAGGGAAAGCACGAGAAAAAGAGGACTCGATATACCCTCAGTGCTAGATCTTATATTTACTGGGCAAGAAAACGATATTGACAATATAATATATCACCCTCCATTCGGCAAAAGCGACCATGCAGTACTAAAGAACTTCAGCATTGCATATGACATAGTTAACAGCAATGAAAGTTACAAAAAGAGCCTAAACTATAAAAAGGAAAACTATCATGACCTAAAGAAGTACTTCTTAGAAACTGATTGGGAAAAGGAGCTAAGAGGACAAGATTTAAAAGCAATATATAAAAAATTCTGTGAACTTTATGAAATCGGAGTCCAGAAGTACATCCCACAGCACAAAGAAGCAGAAAAGAAAATAAAGAAATGGTTCAATACAGAATGTAAAAAATCTAAAGAAAAAAGAGATTTGTTGTGGAATAGATACAGAAGACAATAGTGAAAGGGCATATAACAACTATAAACAGGCAAGAAACGATTATACAAGAATAAGGAGGGAAGCCCAAAAACAGTTTGAGGAGGATATCATAAAAGCAGTGATCAGCCGAATCTATTTTACAGTTACATCAGAAGCAAAGCCAAAATAAAAGATAAAATACAATCCATTATGGACGAGGGAATCACCTATACACAAGAGAAGGATATTTGTGAAGCACTAAATAAGAATTTCCAATCAGTTTTTACAGAAGAAAAAAATTTGAAGTGGACTATGTGGAACATGCATGCCCACACATACTACCAGATATACAAATATCAGAAAATGTAATACAGGAGGAGTTAAGTAAATCAGACAAAGGGAAAGCAAATGGTCTTGATGATTTTTTTTTTTTTTTTTTTTTTTACGTGTCCAACTCTGGGCAAAGGCTCAGGGCCTATTTCCTGGAGGCAGTCAAATATCCCAAGGCCCAGTAGTCCTCCTACACCTCCACATGTCACCACTTAAGCGCTAACACCCACGGTCCATATTGAATATATGCTAGAGGTGTCTCATACAGGAATGGTGTACTGGTATTAGCGGGGGTACTTTTACGACATGTCGGCAGGTCATCTGGTAGATCAGGAAAGTCTGCTTTTTAGGAAATTCAAATCCTTAAACTGTTGCCTGCCCCAGCTGGGATTCGATCCTGGGTCCATTAGGACATCAGGCCGCCTCTCTACCGATTCAGCCACCGCCTCATGTTGGGTGCTACATGAATGTGCAAAGGAGTTAAGTAAACCATTATCTTTAATTTTCAAGAAATCCTTGAGACAAGGTAAACTACCTGATATTTGGAAGAAAGCAAACATTGTTCCCTTATTCAAGAAAGGGAATAGACAAAATCCACTCAACTACCGACCAGTATCACTAACCAGTGTTGTAAGCAAGGTATTAGAAAAGCTTATAAGAAGAGCTTGGGTGCTTGAGTAAATCATCTAGAAGAACACAATATGATAACAGAAAGACAGTTTGGTTTCAGAAAAGGAAAATCATGTGTTACTAATCTGTTGAGCTACTATGACAGAGTAACAGACACATTACAGGAAAGAGAAGAATGGGTGGACAGTATATATTTAGATTTCAAGAAAGCATTTGACACAGTACCACACCAAAGACTTTTATGGAAACTGTACCATCAAGGAGGAATTCGAGGCAAACTGTATTGTTGGATGCAAGATTTTCTCATAAAAAGAGAAATGAGAACAGTACTAAGGGGAAATTACTCACCATGGAGAGAAGTGACTAGCGGTGTTCCACAGGGCTCAGTGCTGACACCAATCATGTTTTTAGTTAATAAAAATGATATACCTGTAGACAGTAGCACTGGAAATGAAAGCTATCTAAATATGTTTGCAGATGATGCAAAAATACAAAGGAGAATTACTAACACAGACTCTTGTAAAGAGCTACAAGAACAATTAAATAAACTTCATGAATGGAGTAATACATGGCAAATGAAATTCAATGTGGTCAAGTGTCATGTAATCAAGTTTGGTAAAAATGGAAAAAGACCTGATTGGGATTATAAGTTAGGAAATAAAACCCTACACACATCAGAAAGAGAGAAGGACCTGGGTGTGATTATCAATAACAGACTATCTCCGGCTGATCACATGAGTGAGAAGGTATGGAACATGTATACACTGCTTGCCAATATGAGAATAGCGTTCACATACATAAATGAAGACATGCTAAGAAAGATAATAACATCATTCATCAGATCAACCCTGGAGTATGCATCAGTAGTCTGGAGTCCTCATCTCAAAAAACACATAGACAAGATTGAAAAAGTTCAAAGGGCCGCTAGAAGATGGGTACCAAGCTTAAGGAAACTAAGCTACGAAGAAAGACTAAAAAAACTGAATCTACCAACACTACAGGAGAGAAGGAAACGAGGTGACATGATTATGCTATATAAATGCATATCAGAGAAGGAGAAAATAGACATAAATGACATAAATAGGGATGCATCAGCAAGAGGACACAGCAAAAAAGCTGCATAAAAAGAGAGGTGACAAAGACGTAAGGAAATTTAGTTTCTCAAATAGAGCAATTGATCAATGGAATGCACTACCGAATGAAATAGTGTGTGCCAAAACAATTCACAAATTTAAGGATATGTACGATAAATATGGTTTAAGACACGGGACAGTACGAGCTTGACTCTTCCTGTAAAGATACAATTAGGTAAGAACAATTAGGTAAGAAGACACACACACACACACACACACACACACACACACACACACACACTGTCACCACAACAACTTCATCACTACTACACTTCTTTCACATACACTTCCTAACTATCCACCTAATCTTGAGCTCTAGCCTCACACTCTTACTACTGTCACATTGCTGCCATTTGCTTTCTTCTGCTCCGCACTTCATTTTCATTTTCATTTACACATATACGAGTATTCCTGACATCACATCTCTCCCATATGTTGCACATTCCCTTGCTCGACTTCCTATCCTCATCTCGACCCCTCACATTCCCTTATACTGTCGCATCCATACACCTAGCGATGCGATGTGTGTATCCAATAATACACACATGATGTGCAGACATATCTGGTAGTATTGTAAGGAAAAATTTTTTAAAAATCAAAAACAGAACCTGGTCAGATAACAATAACTCATATTCCAATAAATTTCGATAATTGTTTTGTTACCGTAAATCAGAATCCCTTTACTATATCCTATCCATTTATTTACAGAGTACATCTGCTGCTGTAAATCTCTCTCTCTCTCTCTCTCTCTCTCTCTCTCTCTGTAATATGTATGTATGTATATATATTTACCATAATACGCACGGATGCACTGAAAAGGTTTGCTGCCCATTTGTTAAGGACCCGACCTTTCCCTAAGCCTGACCAAAATCCACCACTGACTTGGGACGTTATTATAGCACTCGAAGTATTTCGTCAATATCATCATCACCATCACCAGAAAGGACTCCCTGGCGCAAAGCAAAATAGTTATGTGGCAAAAAAATGGCTGGAAAAAATTACAGTGGTGTTTTGTGTGTGTGTGTGTGTGTGTGTGTGTGTGTGTGTGTGTGTGTGTGTGTGTGTGTGTGTGTGTGTGTGTGTGTGTAAGTATAAAAAATAAATACATAGATAGATAGAAGAGAGATTGATAGATACAGACACATGGCTATATAGGTAGACTAGCTTAGGGACCCGGCGCTGCCGGGCAAAAATACTAATAAATCTAACCTAACCAAACTTAAACATTCCTTTTGCAGCTCTCTATGTTGTACTAGTTTTGTTATTGCTCAGTGCAGTTTAATAGCTCATATTACTGTTCACAGCTCCACCTTATTGTATCAGCTTAGTTTATAACACAGATATAAAATTATTTAATCACAGTAGTTTTTTCCAGCTTTCTTAATTCTGGAGAGTCTCGTGGTACACCACGTTTTCCGTCTTGCCCTCTTCTTCGGAGAGGATGCAGAGTCGGCGAGGGTTACCAACTCGAGAGCAGCCGACGTAGAGCTGTGCGTGACAGAACACAGGTATGGTGAGGTTGAGTCCCACAACCTTCAGCGACTGGCCCTGGCTCTTGTTTATGGACGAGGCATAGCTCAGCTTCACTGGGAACTGTAGCCTCTTGAACTCGAAGGGCATGTCGGAGGGGATGAGTGGAATCTTGGGGATGAAGACGTCCTGGCCCTTTTATCTTTCCCGTCATGACCGTTGCTTTCCAGCACGTGAGGGTGTAGCTTCGTCACGGTCAGCCGTGTCCCATTACAGAGCTTCGGATGGTCCAGGTTGCGCCACAGCCTGTTTTCCTTCCGGTCAACTCCTCTCACTCTTTTTTATTCGAACATACAGTACTGCCCTGTTCTTTATTCGTTCCTCCTCCCATACTCTACCCCCAAAATAACCAAGGTGCCCCCTCAAAATAGCCAAGATCTTGTCCAAAAATAGCCAAATTTGGGCCATTTTAGCCATATATTTAACCACCAGAGTGGTGACTCTTACTACTTTGTCCCCCTCCCTCAAACCATCTGACTTTTTGGTCTTAACACCTTCCTTGGGTCATAAGGATTCCAAGTATGTGGCCAGGTAAAATGAAAATTGAGGTAGTTCGTGAACAAACAGACAGACAGAAAGTGCCCTTTATATGGTAGATGGACAGATATATAGATCGATAGATAGATACAGACACAAATAGATAGACAGACAGACAGAGATCGTAACCCTCTCTCCCTTCTGGTAATTATATGTCATTTTTTAACAGAGGGATATCTGATGTGAGAGTGACAGAACATCAACAGACTGTGCTTTGATGGGACGCTTTAAATAACGGTAGTTCAGAAAAAGCATGATTTAGTTCTCTCTCTCTCTCTCTCTCTCTCTCTCATAAGTACTAAATAAATAAGTAAATGAGTAGAGAGAGAAATAAATAGAGAAATAGATAGATATACCACTGATATTTGTGTGTGTGTGTGTGTGTGTGTGTGTGTGTGTGTGTGTGTGTGTGTGTGTGTGTGTGTGGCGTGGTAGGGAGGGTATGTAATGTGGTAGAGTGAGGTGTAACTTGGACTGTTTGGAATGAAGCAGTATGTGGTGTGTTGAAATGGATGTTATGGCATAATGGTGCGTAGGATGTTGCAGCGTGAGGTATGGTCTGCAACATGTTTGAAGTGTGTGTGTGTGTGTGTGTGTGTGTGTGTGTGTGTGTGTGTGTGTGTGTGTGTGTGTGTGTGTGTGTGTGTGTGTGTGTGTGTGTGTGTGTGTGTGTGTGTGTGTGTGTGTGTGTGGCGTGGTAGTATGTGAGCTGTTGCTATGTGAGGTGTGAGGAGAGATTTGAACATAAATGTGGTTAGTGTGATAGTGTGAAGTGTGTGTTTGGTGTGGTGATGCGGGTGATGTAATATTATGATGTATGACTTGAACTGTGTTTGAGATGTGACTAGGACAGGTGTAGAATCGTGAGATGTGTGCAAGTGTGTGTGGCGTATTTGTACGTGAAATGTGGCAGAGAGAATTGTGATTGGAGATGCATTTGTGGGTGGTGTAGGAATGTGCGGTGTGCCAGTGTGGAGTGTGTTCTGATACAGTAGGAGTGAGAGTGTGTAGTGAAGCAGCAGGGACAGTGGCAGTGGGCTGTGTGGTAGTGCGAAGAGCAACAATGTGAAGGACGGGTATATGAAGTGTGCTGCGGGAGTTTGTGCTAGGTGGCAGTGTGAGAGGCGGCAGTGTGAGAGGCGGCAGTGTGTTATGTGGTAGTGATGTATCCCAGTGCGTGAGGCATGTGTACAATACAAGGCATGCTATATAATAAATATTCTAGCCCTGTACCTTACCTTGCATGCTTTACAGTGCATTTTCATCCCTGCGCACTTATATTCCGCTCCTTATTTCCTCCACTTTCCATTACCTCAATCCCCCCGCCCCACATGTACATCATGGTGCCTTTCACAACTTCGTACCCCACCTATCTTACGTATTTCATATATTTACTTTCTTACTAAACCCTTTCCATCCTTTTTCTCCCTTGTGCCTTACGTTGTCCTTTTCCCTTCCCTTCTCCCTCTTGTATGAGGTGTGTTTATCCATTATTCTTTTCTAATATGATCCAAGTCATTGATTCTACCTTCCCTTGTATATTCTGTCTGTCTGTCTGTCTGTTTGTCTGTAGTCCTCCTCCCCAGACTCTCTCCTCCTCTCCCTTTCTTCTCCCCTTCTCTTCCCCTCACACCTCCCTTCACTTCTTTCCTCTCTCCTCCCTTCACGCTCCTCTTCCCCAGTCACTTTCTTCTCATCCCGTTCTCCTCCTCATTTTTCCCTCTCCCTTTTCTCACCTCCCTTTCCCTCTCCCTTCCTATCCTTTACTCGGCTCCTTCTAACCTACCGCCTCCTCAGTCTTTTCTTTCCTCTCCCTTCCTTCTCCTTCTCCACCTTCTTCAAAGTAACTTCCCCTCTTCCTGTTTCTCAGTTCCCCCCCTCCTCTCTCTCTCTCTCTCTCTCTCTCTCTCTCTCTCTCTCTCTCTCTCTCTCTCTCTATCAATCTATCTATTTATCTCATTTCCATCACTGTAGGATTATTTCTAAAAAGTTTGTCTTGTCACCGACACTACCCTACTTTTCAAGTCAAAATAATCCATCTCGACCCTTTCCTGTCCCCTCCTTCCCCTCTCCAGCCCGCATCAAACTTTCCTTCTTTCTCTCCTCCCCACTTTCTCTCCCTTTTTATCCTCTTCTCTCCCCTTCAAACTGTTCCTCCTCACTCTTTCCTCCTCCTCTTCTTCTGTCATTATTTGTCTCCAGTCCCGCCCTTCTTTCTCCCCTCCTGTTTTCCTTCACCTCTACATCTTCTTCAGTTTTTCCTCCCCTCTTCTTCTCACTCTTGCTCCTCCTCCTTCTCTCCTCCCCTTTCCACTCGTCGTCTCACGCCTTCTCCTCCTCCTCTCCTTCCCTTACCTAACCCTCTCTCCCTCCTACCCTTTCTCCTTCCTCTGCTCATTCATTTTCTCTCCCCACTCTCTCCTTTCACCTTCCCTCCCCTTCATCAATTCATTCCATTTTCACCCCCGGGAAGGAACATTTTTAAAAAGTTTGTCCTGCAATTGACACTGGCTTAATTAGCACGTCAAACTAATCCATCTGACCCTAACCACATTTGACGCCACGCCAAAAAAAAAAAAAAAAAAAAAGTCGGATGGTTTTCGAGGGGGGAAGAAATTTGCGTGCGAAATCAAAAGGCCGATCACGGCAATACCTCGCCTCTCCCTCTCTCAAGTTCCCGAGTAGAAGTTAGCGTGGCTGGGATTTACTAGCAGACTGACGATCAATTCTCGGTCGTAAATGAAGAAGTGCTGTGGTGTGTATGTGGATGTGACAGAAAGTATTAGAAGAAATATACTAAGGTGGTTTGACCATGTGGAGAAGATGCAGAGCGTGAGACTAACGTGGAGAATGTATGTGTGTGAGGTGGAAGGGGCGAGAGAAAGGAGGAGACCAGGAATAAGATGGAGAGAAGGAGTGGAAAAGTATATGAGAGAGGGGAATGTGAGCTGGGGTGAGGGCAACGATATGACTGTGGACAGGACGATATGGAGAAGATTCGTTTGCGGCCACCCCTTACAGGATTAGGGCGTCTGGCTATAGATAGGAGATATAAATGGGATGTGTGTGTGTGTGTGTGTGTGTGTGTGTGTGTGTGTGTGTGTGTGTGTCTTACAGGTAGAGAGAGGGTGCTGCATGTAAAAGTTTCCCACGTGTCCTTTCCTTCCTGTATAGCCAAATCTTATTCGCGAAGAGAAAATTCTCATAAACCTGTATGCCCTGAGCCAAGTCGGCGTCGGGACGAGGAGGGTTTGAGTCTATATATTTTAATCCCTTCAATCCGGTGACCTACTTTTCTATGTATTCTTGTACTGAGGCGATTTAAGTAAGCTTGGGAAAGATTGCACTTGTCAGTCATCTTCTGCTGTCTACTTTCTGCATGATGTCCTTCTTACCAGTTTATCGATCTCCCTCACTTTTTTCATGAGACGGGATCATTCCTTAATACTAAAAGGATTAATGAAGGATATATCGAACCTATCCATTTCAAAAAGGCTCCCCAAATCGGAATGAAATCGTCTGGAGATAGCAGGAATTAAATGGAAAATACGTCATCGGAGTGAAGGGATCAGGCCAAGTTTGCCCAGGTCGAGGTACACCCGGCGAGGAAGTTTGAGTGGAATCGGCCCAAGTTCATAACATTTTAAGAGATGATTTTAACCGAGTATATGAATCCGATTGCACACTTCCTTCAAGCCCAATATTCTAAGCTTAAGGCCGACTTGGATCAAGATGAGGTGTTTTATACTGGGATACACTGAACAGAAATTTTTTGAGATGAGATAATCCAGCTCTACACATTTTGAAATTAAATGACCAAGACTTGGATATATTGATATGACATAATCCAAGCCGAAAATAATTTATATCGAAGTGATCCAGATTTTCAAAGATGAGGTGATCGGAGCCAACATATTAGCCGAAATAATCCAGATGATATATTATAAGGCGAGATGATGCAGTTCGATGTATTTTGAACGGGAATGATCCAGACTGGGATAGTTTGTGACGAGATTATCCAAGACTACTGTACATATTTTGAACACAAAGGTACGCAGACCGAGATATTTTGAGACGAGATGATCCAAACAACGCATTTTTGATACGAGATGATCCAAACAGATATAGTCTGAACCGAAATGATCCAGACTGAAATATTTTGAGTCGGTTTAATTCTAGCCACCATATTTTGAAACGAAATTATCATCTAAACTGAGATATTTTGAACCGGGAGCCGAGTTTGGTGTGCGCCGAGGTGGTGGCGTGGGCCGGATTTGCATGGGTATACATATGGATGCTGGGCCATGAATCGGGGACGCAGCAACGGCAGGGATTATCCAACGTCAACTGTAAATTCGTTTATAATGCGATTACCATATTATTTCCCGGCATGGCAAAGTGGGGAATAATTTCGTATATAAATGCCTTATGTATGGCTCACATTTTTGTTTATTCTTGCTACCAGTGGACGATTTTTCTCAACTTTGAAGAAACCATCTGTAATGACGGGATTAGGATTAGCCTTCATTAATGCTTCCATCCTCACTGTCATCATCATCATCATCCCTTCACAATCAAATTTTCTTCACAGTTATGTTTGTCTCCGTAAGCTGAAGAAAATTGTCAAACGGAAGCAGGAGAACAAAAAAGTCACTAGAGTGAAAGGGTTAACGCCTCTCATGCAACACCTGTCGAATTTTGTTCGTGCTTGTTTCAGAGGCTTTTATTCAGCTTGAGAGAGGGTTCTCGAACGAACCTCATTAACCCTTTCAGTTCGAGGGATACTTTCTTACCTGCTTTAAATCATCGGACTGTAACAAAATAAACTAAGGTTTTAGCGCCCTTGATGTGGTGACCTTTTTAAATTATATTCTCGTTACTGTTACCATTTTACTTAGATTGGTTGAGTACCCTGTTAATGAAGGGAATACTGAAGGATATATCTAGCCCATATATATATATATATATATATATATATATATATATATATATATCCTAAACTGAATAAAACCGTGTGAAAACAGTAATAATACTATCCATAGCTCCATACTCGTACATCTGTTATCCATTTTCCCCCCTTCAGGAGCGTAGGGGTTGAGGTAAGGCTATTCAAACCCACCCCTTACAGTAATACAAGGGTGACCAGTCTTTCTCATCTCTGAGTGCATTAGGTGAGCAGTGAAATCCCCAGCCACAGCTCAGATGAATATCGTATTGGCCTCCATCCGTTTGGAGAGCCTTAACCCTCTCACCCGCAAGGCGTCAACTTGCTATATGGTTAGTACACAACGAGTTACATAGCTCTTTATATTACAGGAAACCATTCAACTTGTCACGCCGTGTTGAGTCACTTTACAGTAGCACTTCACTGAATGAGTGGTTGGTGGGCAGCCGCACCTACCCCAGTATTGACAATAAGAATACGCCCCGAAATTCAGGGTTAATGAATATGTACATATAATCAGTTGCTCATTGAAAATGATGGATTTCTTTTCCACAAGCACAGTTATATTTTTTGGTCACGTCTGTCTGTCTGTGCATTTCCGTCTGTGTGTGTCTGTTTGTCAGTCTGTT